>NW_024470815.1:0-300000 GCF_017639515.1 Carcharodon carcharias | reverse complement strand
AAGTGATCACTGGACAGTGATCAGAAGCAGGAATCCTGGCTGATTTCTCCACTCTCTCTAACCCAGGGATCACTGGACAGTGAACAGGAGCCAGAACCCTGGTTGATTTCCCCTCTCTTTCTGAACCTGGGATCACTGGACAGTGATCAGAAGCAGGAATCCTGGCTGATTTCTCCACTCTCTCTAACCCAGGGATCACTGGACAGTGATCAGGAGCAGGAACCCTGGCTGATTTCCCCTCAGTCTCTAACCCAGGGATCACTGGACAGTGATCAGGATCAGGAACCCTGGCTGATTTCCCCTCTCTCTTTCTCTTTAACCCAGGGATCACTGGACAGTGATCAGGAGTAGGAACCCTGGCTGATTTCCCCTCTCTCTCTCTAACCCAGGAATCACTGAACAGTGATCAGGATCAGAATCCCTGGCTGATATCCCCTCTCTGCCTTTCTAACCCAGGAATAACTGGACAGTGATCAGCAGCAGGAACCTTGGCTGATTTCTCCACTCTCTCTAACCCAAGGATCACTGGACAGTGATCAGCAGCAGGAACCTTGGCTGATTTCTCACCTCCCACTCTCTCTAAACCGGGGATCACTGTACAGTGATCAAGAGTAGGAACCCTGGCTGATTTCCGCTCTCTTTCTCTCTCTTTCTAACCAAGGGATCATTGAACAGTGATCAGGAGCAGGAACCCTGGCTGATTTCCACTATCTCTCTCTAACTCAGGGATTACTGCACAGTGATCAGGAACAGGAACGCTGGCTGAATTCCTATCTCTCTCTCTCTCTCTCTCCAAACCAGGAATCACTGGACAGAGATCAGCAGCAGGAACCTTGGCTGATTTCCCCCCTCTCTCTCTAACCTGAGGATCACTGGACAGTGATCAGAAAACCAGGAGGATTTCCACTATCTCTCTCTAACTCAGGGATCACTGGACAGTGATCAGGAGCAGGAACCCTGGCTGATTTCCCCTCTCTCTCACTAACCCAGGGATCACTGGACAGGGATCAGCAGCAGGAACCTTGGCTGATTTCTCGCCCTCTCTCTCTCTAACCCGGGGATCACTTGACCGTGATCAAGAGCAGGAACCCAGGCTGATTTCCCCTCTCTCACTCTCTCTCTCTTTAAACCAGGGATCACTGGACAGTGAACAGGAGCCAGAACCCTGGTTGATTTCCCCTCTCTTTCTGAACCTGGGATCACTGGACAGTGATCAGAAGGAGGAATCCTGGCTGATTTCTCCACTCTCTCTAACCCAGGGATCACTGGACAGTGATCAGGAGCAGGAACCGTGGCTGATTTCCTCTCTCGCTCTCTAAACCAGGGATCACTGGACAGTGATCAGGAGCAGGAACCCTGGCTGATTTCCCCTCAGTCTCTAACCCAGGGATCACTGGACAGTGATCAGGAGCTGGACCCCAGGCTGATTTCCACTCTCTCTTTCTCTTTAACCCAGGGATCACTGGACAGTGATCAGGAGTAGGAGCCCTGGCTGATTTCCCCTCTATATCTCTCTCTATAAACCAGTATTCACTGAACAGAGATCAGGAGCAGGAAACCTGGCTGATTTCCTCTCTCTCTCTCTAACCCAGGAATCACTGAACAGTGATCAGGATCAGAATCCCTGGCTGATATCCCCTCTCTGCCTTACTAACCCAGGAATAACTGGACAGTGATCAGGAGCAGGAACCTTGGCTGATTTCTGCACTCTCTCTAACCGAAGGATCACTGGACAGTGATCAGCAGCAGGAACCTTGGCTGATTTCTCACCTCTCACTCTCTCTAAACCGGGGATCACTGTACAGTGATCAAGAGTAGGAACCCTGGCTGATTTCCCCTCTCTTTCTCTCTCTTTCTAACCAAGGGATCATTGAACAGTGATCAGGAGCAGGAACCCTGGCTGATTTCCACTATCTCTCTCTAACTCAGGGATTACTGCACAGTGATCAGGAACAGGAACGCTGGCTGAATTCCTATCTCTCTCTCTCTCTCTCTCTCTCCAAACCAGGAATCACTGGACAGAGGTCAGCAGCAGGAACCTTGGCTGATTTCCCCCCTCTCTCTCTAACCTGAGGATCACTGGACAGTGATCAGGAACCCGGGAGGATTTCCACTATCTCTCTCTAACTCAGGGATCACTGGACAGTGATCAGGAGCAGGAACCCTGGCTGATTTCCCCTCTCTCTCACTAACCCAGGGATCACTGGACAGGGATCAGCAGCAGGAACCTTGGCTGATTTCTCGCCCTCTCTCTCTCTAACCCGGGGATCACTTGACCGTGATCAAGAGCAGGAACCCAGGCTGATTTCCCCTGTCTCACTCTCTCTCTCTTTAAACCAGGGATCACTGGACAGTGAGCAGGAGCAGGAACCCTGGCTGATTTCCCCTCTCTCTTTCTCTTTAACCCAGAGATCACTGGACAGTGATCAGGAGCAGGAACCCTGGCTGATTTCCCCTCTATATCTCTCTCTATAAACCAGGATTCACTGAACAGAGATCAGGAGCAGGAAACCTGGCTGATTTCCTCTCTCTCTCTCTAACCCAGGGATCACTGAACAAAGATCAGGAGCAGGAAACCTGGCTGATTTCCTCTCTCTCTCTCTAACCCAGGAATCACTGAACAGTGATCAGGATCAGAATCCCTGGCTGATATCCCCTCTCTGCCTTTCTAACCCAGGAATAACTGGACAGTGATCAGCAGCAGGAACTTTGGCTCATTTCCCCCCTCTCTCTCTAACCCGAGGAACACTGGACAGTGATCAGAAACCCAAGCGAATTTCCACTATCTCTCTCTAACCCAGGGATCACTGGACAGGGATCAGCAGCAGGAACCTTGGCTGATTTCTCGCCCTCTCTCTCTCTAACCCGGGGATCACTTGACCGTGATCAAGAGCAGGAACCCAGGCTGATTTCCCCTCTCTCACTCTCTCTCTGTTTAAACCAGGGATCACTGGACAGTGAACAGGAGCCAGAACCCTGGTTGATTTCCCCTCTCTCTCTGAACCTGGGATCGCTGGACAGTGATCAGAAGCAGGAAACATGGCTGATTTCTCCACTCTCTCTAACCCAGGGATCACTGGACAGTGATCAGGAGCAGGAAGCCTGGCTGATTTCCTCTCTCGCTCTCTAAACCAGGGATCACTGGACAGTGATCAGGAGCAGGAACCCTGGCTGATTTCCCCTCACTCTCTAACCCAGGGATCACTGGACAGTGATCAGAGGCTGGACCCCAGGCTGATTTCCACTCTCTCTTTCTCTTTAACCCAGGGATCACTGGACAGTGATCAGGAGCTGGACCCCAGGCTGATTTCCACTCTCTCTTTCTCTTTAACCCAGGGATCACTGGACAATGACCAGGAGCAGGAACCCTGGCTGATTTCCCCTCTATATCTCTCTCTATAAACCAGGATTCACTGAATAGAGATCAGGAGCAGGAAACCTGGCTGATTTCCTCTCTCTCTCTCCAACCCAGGAATCACTGGACAGTGATCAGGATCAGAATCCCTGGCTGATATCCCCTCTCTGCCTTACTAACCCAGGAATAACTGGACAGTGATCAGCAGCAGGAACCTTGGCTGATTTCTCCACTCTCTCTAATCCAAGGATCACTGGACAGTGATCAGCAGCAGGAACCTTGGCTGATTTCTCACCTCTCACTCTCTCTAAACCGGGGATCACTGTACAGTGATCAAGAGTAGGAACCCTGGCTGATTTCCCCTCTCTTTCTCTCTCTTTCTAACCAAGGGATCATGGAACAGTGATCAGGAGCAGGAACCCGGGCTGATTTCCACTATCTCTCTCTAACTCAGGGATTACTGCACAGTGATCAGGAACAGGAACGCTGGCTGAATTCCTATCTCTCTCTCTCTCTCTCCAAACCAGGAATCACTGGACAGAGGTCAGCAGCAGGAACCTTGGCTGATTTCCCCCCTCTCTCTCTAACCTGAGGATCACTGGACAGTGATCAGAAACCCGGGAGGATTTCCACTATCTCTCTCTAACTCAGGGATCACTGGACAGTGATCAGGAGCAGGAACCCTGGCTGATTTCCCCTCTCTCTCACTAACCCAGGGATCACTGGACAGGGATCAGCAGCAGGAACCTTGGCTGATTTCTCGCCCTCTCTCTCTCTAACCCGGGGATCACTTGACCGTGATCAAGAGCAGGAACCCAGGCTGATTTCCCCTCTCTCACTCTCTCTCTCTTTAAACCAGGGATCACTGGACAGTGAGCAGGAGCCAGACCCCTGGCTGATTTCCCCTCTCTCTCTGAACCAGGGATCACTGGACAGTGATCAGGAGCAGGAACCCTGGCTGATTTCCCCTCTCTCTCTGAACCAGGGATCACTGGACAGTGATCAGAAGCAGGAAACATGGCTGATTTCTCCACTCTCTCAAACCCAGGGATCACTGGACAGTGATCAGGAGCAGGAACCCTGGCTGATTTCCTCTCTCGCTCTCTAAACCAGGGATCACTGGACAGTGATCAGGAGCTGGACCCCAGGCTGACTTCCACTCTCTCTTTCTCTTTAACCCAGGGATCACTGGACAGTGATCAGGAGCTGGACCCCAGGCTGATTTCCACTCTCTCTTTCTCTTTAACCCAGGGATCACTGGACAGTGATCAGGAGCTGGACCCCAGGCTGATTTCCACTCTCTCTTTCTCTTTAACCCAGGGATCACTGGACAATGACCAGGAGCAGGAACCCTGGCTGATTTCCCCTCTCTGCCTTTCTAACCCAGGAATAACTGGACAGTGATCAGCAGCAGGAACCTTGGCTCATTTCCCCCCTCTCTCTGTAACCCGAGGAACACTGGACAGTGATCAGAAACCCGAGCGGATTTCCACTATCTCTCTCTACCTCAGGAATCACTGGACAGTGATCAGGAGCAGGAATCCTGGCTGATTTCTCCACTCTCTCTAACCCAGGGATCACTGGACAGTGATCAGGAGCGGGAACCCTGGCTGATTTCCTCTCTCACTCTCTAAACCAGGGATCACTGGACAGTGATCAGGAGCAGGAACCCTGGCTGATTTCCCCTCACTCTCTAACCCAGGGATCACTGGACAGTGATCAGGAGCAGGAAGCCTGGCTGATTTCCCCTCTCTCTTTCTCTTTAACCCAGGGATCACTGGACAGTGATCAGGAGCAGGAACCCTGGCTGATTTCCCCTCTATATCTCTCTCTATAAACCAGGATTCACTGAACAGAGATCAAGAACAGGAAAACTGGCTGATTTCCTCTCTCTCTCTCTAACCCAGGAATCACTGAACAGTGATCAGGATCAGAATCCCTGGCTGATATCCCCTCTCTGCCTTTCTAACCAAGGAATAACTGGACAGTGATCAGCAGCAGGAACCTTGGCTGATTTCTCCACTCTCTCTAACCCAAGGATCACTGGACAGTGATCAGCAGCAGGAACCTTGGTTGATTTCTCACCTCTCACTCTCTCTAAACCGGGGATCACTGTACAGTGATCAAGAGTAGGAACCCTGGCTGATTTCCCCACTCTTTCTCTCTCTTTCTAACCAAGGGATCATTGAACAGTGATCAGGAGCAGGAACCCAGGCTGATTTCCACTATCTCTCTCTAACTCAGGGATTACTGCACAGTGATCAGGAACAGGAACGCTGGCTGAATTCCTATCTCTCTCTCTCTTTCTCTCCAAACCAGGAATCACTGGACAGAGGTCAGCAGCAGGAACCTTGGCAGTTTTCCCCCCTCTCTCTCTAACCTGAGGATCACTGGACAGTGATCAGAAACCCGGGAGGATTTCCACTATCTCTCTCTAACTCAGGGATCACTGGACAGTGATCAGGAGCAGGAACCCTGGCTGATTTCCCCTCTCTCTCACTAACCCAGGGATCACTGGACAGGGATCAGCAGCAGGAACCTTGGCTGATTTCTCGCCCTCTCTCTCTCTAACCCGGGGATCACTTGACCGTGATCAAGAGCAGGAACCCAGGCTGATTTCCCCTGTCTCACTCTCTCTCTCTTTAAACCAGGGATCACTGGACAGTGAGCAGGAGCAGGAACCCTGGCTGATTTCCCCTCTCTCTTTCTCTTTAACCCAGAGATCACTGGACAGTGATCAGGAGCAGGAACCCTGGCTGATTTCCCCTCTATATCTCTCTCTATAAACCAGGATTCACTGAACAGAGATCAGGAGCAGGAAACCTGGCTGATTTCCTCTCTCTCTCTCTAACCCAGGGATCACTGAACAAAGATCAGGAGCAGGAAACCTGGCTGATTTCCTCTCTCTCTCTCTAACCCAGGAATCACTGAACAGTGATCAGGATCAGAATCCCTGGCTGATATCCCCTCTCTGCCTTTCTAACCCAGGAATAACTGGACAGTGATCAGCAGCAGGAACTTTGGCTCATTTCCCCCCTCTCTCTCTAACCCGAGGAACACTGGACAGTGATCAGAAACCCAAGCGAATTTCCACTATCTCTCTCTAACCCAGGGATCACTGGACAGGGATCAGCAGCAGGAACCTTGGCTGATTTCTCGCCCTCTCTCTCTCTAACCCGGGGATCACTTGACCGTGATCAAGAGCAGGAACCCAGGCTGATTTCCCCTCTCTCACTCTCTCTCTGTTTAAACCAGGGATCACTGGACAGTGAACAGGAGCCAGAACCCTGGTTGATTTCCCCTCTCTCTCTGAACCTGGGATCGCTGGACAGTGATCAGAAGCAGGAAACATGGCTGATTTCTCCACTCTCTCTAACCCAGGGATCACTGGACAGTGATCAGGAGCAGGAACCCTGGCTGATTTCCTCTCTCGCTCTCTAAACCAGGGATCACTGGACAGTGATCAGGAGCAGGAACCCTGGCTGATTTCCCCTCACTCTCTAACCCAGGGATCACTGGACAGTGATCAGAGGCTGGACCCCAGGCTGATTTCCACTCTCTCTTTCTCTTTAACCCAGGGATCACTGGACAGTGATCAGGAGCTGGACCCCAGGCTGATTTCCACTCTCTCTTTCTCTTTAACCCAGGGATCACTGGACAATGACCAGGAGCAGGAACCCTGGCTGATTTCCCCTCTATATCTCTCTCTATAAACCAGGATTCACTGAATAGAGATCAGGAGCAGGAAACCTGGCTGATTTCCTCTCTCTCTCTCCAACCCAGGAATCACTGGACAGTGATCAGGATCAGAATCCCTGGCTGATATCCCCTCTCTGCCTTACTAACCCAGGAATAACTGGACAGTGATCAGCAGCAGGAACCTTGGCTGATTTCTCCACTCTCTCTAATCCAAGGATCACTGGACAGTGATCAGCAGCAGGAACCTTGGCTGATTTCTCACCTCTCACTCTCTCTAAACCGGGGATCACTGTACAGTGATCAAGAGTAGGAACCCTGGCTGATTTCCCCTCTCTTTCTCTCTCTTTCTAACCAAGGGATCATGGAACAGTGATCAGGAGCAGGAACCCGGGCTGATTTCCACTATCTCTCTCTAACTCAGGGATTACTGCACAGTGATCAGGAACAGGAACGCTGGCTGAATTCCTATCTCTCTCTCTCTCTCTCCAAACCAGGAATCACTGGACAGAGGTCAGCAGCAGGAACCTTGGCTGATTTCCCCCCTCTCTCTCTAACCTGAGGATCACTGGACAGTGATCAGAAACCCGGGAGGATTTCCACTATCTCTCTCTAACTCAGGGATCACTGGACAGTGATCAGGAGCAGGAACCCTGGCTGATTTCCCCTCTCTCTCACTAACCCAGGGATCACTGGACAGGGATCAGCAGCAGGAACCTTGGCTGATTTCTCGCCCTCTCTCTCTCTAACCCGGGGATCACTTGACCGTGATCAAGAGCAGGAACCCAGGCTGATTTCCCCTCTCTCACTCTCTCTCTCTTTAAACCAGGGATCACTGGACAGTGAGCAGGAGCCAGACCCCTGGCTGATTTCCCCTCTCTCTCTGAACCAGGGATCACTGGACAGTGATCAGGAGCAGGAACCCTGGCTGATTTCCCCTCTCTCTCTGAACCAGGGATCACTGGACAGTGATCAGAAGCAGGAAACATGGCTGATTTCTCCACTCTCTCGAACCCAGGGATCACTGGACAGTGATCAGGAGCAGGAACCCTGGCTGATTTCCTCTCTCGCTCTCTAAACCAGGGATCACTGGACAGTGATCAGGAGCTGGACCCCAGGCTGACTTCCACTCTCTCTTTCTCTTTAACCCAGGGATCACTGGACAGTGATCAGGAGCTGGACCCCAGGCTGATTTCCACTCTCTCTTTCTCTTTAACCCAGGGATCACTGGACAGTGATCAGGAGCTGGACCCCAGGCTGATTTCCACTCTCTCTTTCTCTTTAACCCAGGGATCACTGGACAATGACCAGGAGCAGGAACCCTGGCTGATTTCCCCTCTCTGCCTTTCTAACCCAGGAATAACTGGACAGTGATCAGCAGCAGGAACCTTGGCTCATTTCCCCCCTCTCTCTGTAACCCGAGGAACACTGGACAGTGATCAGAAACCCGAGCGGATTTCCACTATCTCTCTCTACCTCAGGAATCACTGGACAGTGATCAGGAGCAGGAATCCTGGCTGATTTCTCCACTCTCTCTAACCCAGGGATCACTGGACAGTGATCAGGAGCGGGAACCCTGGCTGATTTCCTCTCTCACTCTCTAAACCAGGGATCACTGGACAGTGATCAGGAGCAGGAACCCTGGCTGATTTCCCCTCACTCTCTAACCCAGGGATCACTGGACAGTGATCAGGAGCAGGAAGCCTGGCTGATTTCCCCTCTCTCTTTCTCTTTAACCCAGGGATCACTGGACAGTGATCAGGAGCAGGAACCCTGGCTGATTTCCCCTCTATATCTCTCTCTATAAACCAGGATTCACTGAACAGAGATCAAGAACAGGAAAACTGGCTGATTTCCTCTCTCTCTCTCTAACCCAGGAATCACTGAACAGTGATCAGGATCAGAATCCCTGGCTGATATCCCCTCTCTGCCTTTCTAACCAAGGAATAACTGGACAGTGATCAGCAGCAGGAACCTTGGCTGATTTCTCCACTCTCTCTAACCCAAGGATCACTGGACAGTGATCAGCAGCAGGAACCTTGGTTGATTTCTCACCTCTCACTCTCTCTAAACCGGGGATCACTGTACAGTGATCAAGAGTAGGAACCCTGGCTGATTTCCCCACTCTTTCTCTCTCTTTCTAACCAAGGGATCATTGAACAGTGATCAGGAGCAGGAACCCAGGCTGATTTCCACTATCTCTCTCTAACTCAGGGATTACTGCACAGTGATCAGGAACAGGAACGCTGGCTGAATTCCTATCTCTCTCTCTCTTTCTCTCCAAACCAGGAATCACTGGACAGAGGTCAGCAGCAGGAACCTTGGCAGTTTTCCCCCCTCTCTCTCTAACCTGAGGATCACTGGACAGTGATCAGAAACCCGGGAGGATTTCCACTATCTCTCTCTAACTCAGGGATCACTGGACAGTGATCAGGAGCAGGAACCCTGGCTGATTTCCCCTCTCTCTCACTAACCCAGGGATCACTGGACAGGGATCAGCAGCAGGAACCTTGGCTGATTTCTCGCCCTCTCTCTCTCTAACCCGGGGATCACTTGACCGTGATCAAGAGCAGGAACCCAGGCTGATTTCCCCTCTCTCACGCTCTCTCTCTTTAAACCAGGGATCACTGGACAGTGAGCAGGAGCAGGAACCCTGGCTGATTTCCCCTCTCTCTTTCTCTTTAACCCAGGGATCACTGGACAGTGATCAGGAGCAGGAACCCTGGCTGATTTCCCCTCTATATCTCTCTCTATAAACCAGGATTCACTGAACAGAGATCAGGAGCAGGAAACCTGGCTGATTTCCTCTCTCTCTCTATAACCCAGGAATCACTGAACTGTGATCAGGATCAGAATCCCTGGCTGATATCCCCTCTTTGCCTTTCTAACCTAGGAATAACTGAACAGTGATCAGCAGCAGGAACCTTGGCTGATTTCTCCACTCTCTCTAACCCAAGGATCACTGGACAGTGATCAGCAGCAGGAACCTTGGCTGATTTCTCACCTCCCACTCTCTCTAAACCGGGGATCACTGTACAGTGATCAAGAGAAGGAACCCTGGCTGATTTCCCCACTCTTTCTCTCTCTTTCTAACCAAGGGATCATTGAACAGTGATCAGGAGCAGGAACCCTGGCTGAAGTCCTGTCTCTCTCTCTCTCTCTCTCTCCAAACCAGGAATCACTGGACAGTGATCAGCAGCAGGAACCTTGGCTGATTTCCACCCTCTCTCTCTAACCTGAGGATCACTGGACAGTGATCAGAAACCCGGGAGGATTTCCACTATCTCTCTCTAACTCAGGGATCACTGGACAGTGATCAGGAGCAGGAACCCTGGCTGATTTCCCTTCTCTCTCACTAACCGAGGGATCACTGGACAGGGATCAGCAGCAGGTACCTTGGCTGATTTCTCGCCCTC
This sequence comes from Carcharodon carcharias, assembly GCF_017639515.1. Taxonomy (NCBI): domain Eukaryota; kingdom Metazoa; phylum Chordata; class Chondrichthyes; order Lamniformes; family Lamnidae; genus Carcharodon; species Carcharodon carcharias. The sequence continues at coordinate 289,533 of NW_024470815.1, read as the reverse complement.
TCTCTCTCTAACCCGGGGATCACTTGACCGTGATCAAGTGCAGGAACCCAGGCTGATTTCCCCTCTCTCACTCTCTCTCTCTTTAAACCAGGGATCACTGGACAGTGAGCAGGAGCCAGAACCCTGGCTGATTTCCCCTCTCTCTCTGAACCAGGGATCACTGGACAGTGATCAGGAGCAGGAAACATGGCTGATATCCTCTCTCTATCTCTATCCAAGTGATCACTGGACAGTGATCAGAAGCAGGAATCCTGGCTGATTTCTCCACTCTCTCTAACCCAGGGATCACTGGACAGTGAACAGGAGCCAGAACCCTGGTTGATTTCCCCTCTCTTTCTGAACCTGGGATCACTGGACAGTGATCAGAAGCAGGAATCCTGGCTGATTTCTCCACTCTCTCTAACCCAGGGATCACTGGACAGTGATCAGGAGCAGGAACCCTGGCTGATTTCCCCTCAGTCTCTAACCCAGGGATCACTGGACAGTGATCAGGATCAGGAACCCTGGCTGATTTCCCCTCTCTCTTTCTCTTTAACCCAGGGATCACTGGACAGTGATCAGGAGTAGGAACCCTGGCTGATTTCCCCTCTCTCTCTCTAACCCAGGAATCACTGAACAGTGATCAGGATCAGAATCCCTGGCTGATATCCCCTCTCTGCCTTTCTAACCCAGGAATAACTGGACAGTGATCAGCAGCAGGAACCTTGGCTGATTTCTCCACTCTCTCTAACCCAAGGATCACTGGACAGTGATCAGCAGCAGGAACCTTGGCTGATTTCTCACCTCCCACTCTCTCTAAACCGGGGATCACTGTACAGTGATCAAGAGTAGGAACCCTGGCTGATTTCCGCTCTCTTTCTCTCTCTTTCTAACCAAGGGATCATTGAACAGTGATCAGGAGCAGGAACCCTGGCTGATTTCCACTATCTCTCTCTAACTCAGGGATTACTGCACAGTGATCAGGAACAGGAACGCTGGCTGAATTCCTATCTCTCTCTCTCTCTCTCTCCAAACCAGGAATCACTGGACAGAGATCAGCAGCAGGAACCTTGGCTGATTTCCCCCCTCTCTCTCTAACCTGAGGATCACTGGACAGTGATCAGAAAACCAGGAGGATTTCCACTATCTCTCTCTAACTCAGGGATCACTGGACAGTGATCAGGAGCAGGAACCCTGGCTGATTTCCCCTCTCTCTCACTAACCCAGGGATCACTGGACAGGGATCAGCAGCAGGAACCTTGGCTGATTTCTCGCCCTCTCTCTCTCTAACCCGGGGATCACTTGACCGTGATCAAGAGCAGGAACCCAGGCTGATTTCCCCTCTCTCACTCTCTCTCTCTTTAAACCAGGGATCACTGGACAGTGAACAGGAGCCAGAACCCTGGTTGATTTCCCCTCTCTTTCTGAACCTGGGATCACTGGACAGTGATCAGAAGCAGGAATCCTGGCTGATTTCTCCACTCTCTCTAACCCAGGGATCACTGGACAGTGATCAGGAGCAGGAACCGTGGCTGATTTCCTCTCTCGCTCTCTAAACCAGGGATCACTGGACAGTGATCAGGAGCAGGAACCCTGGCTGATTTCCCCTCAGTCTCTAACCCAGGGATCACTGGACAGTGATCAGGAGCTGGACCCCAGGCTGATTTCCACTCTCTCTTTCTCTTTAACCCAGGGATCACTGGACAGTGATCAGGAGCAGGAAACCTGGCTGATTTCCCCTCTCTCTTTCTCTTTAACCCAGGGATCACTGGACAGTGATCAGGAGTAGGAACCCTGGCTGATTTCCCCTCTCTCTCTCTAACCCAGGAATCACTGAACAGTGATCAAGATCAGAATCCCTGGCTGATATCCCCTCTCTGCCTTTCTAACCCAGGAATAACTGGACAGTGATCAGCAGCAGGAACCTTGGCTGATTTCTCCACTCTCTCTAACCCAAGGATCACTGGACAGTGATCAGCAGCAGGAACCTTGGCTGATTTCTCACCTCCCACTCTCTCTAAACCGGGGATCACTGTACAGTGATCAAGAGTAGGAACCCTGGCTGATTTCCGCTCTCTTTCTCTCTCTTTCTAACCAAGGGATCATTGAACAGTGATCAGGAGCAGGAACCCTGGCTGATTTCCACTATCTCTCTCTAACTCAGGGATTACTGCACAGTGATCAGGAACAGGAACGCTGGCTGAATTCCTATCTCTCTCTCTCTCTCTCTCCAAACCAGGAATCACTGGACAGAGATCAGCAGCAGGAACCTTGGCTGATTTCCCCCCTCTCTCTCTAACCTGAGGATCACTGGACAGTGATCAGAAAACCAGGAGGATTTCCACTATCTCTCTCTAACTCAGGGATCACTGGACAGTGATCAGGAGCAGGAACCCTGGCTGATTTCCCCTCTCTCTCACTAACCCAGGGATCACTGGACAGGGATCAGCAGCAGGAACCTTGGCTGATTTCTCGCCCTCTCTCTCTCTAACCCGGGGATCACTTGACCGTGATCAAGAGCAGGAACCCAGGCTGATTTCCCCTCTCTCACTCTCTCTCTCTTTAAACCAGGGATCACTGGACAGTGAACAGGAGCCAGAACCCTGGTTGATTTCCCCTCTCTTTCTGAACCTGGGATCACTGGACAGTGATCAGAAGCAGGAATCCTGGCTGATTTCTCCACTCTCTCTAACCCAGGGATCACTGGACAGTGATCAGGAGCAGGAACCGTGGCTGATTTCCTCTCTCGCTCTCTAAACCAGGGATCACTGGACAGTGATCAGGAGCAGGAACCCTGGCTGATTTCCCCTCAGTCTCTAACCCAGGGATCACTGGACAGTGATCAGGAGCTGGACCCCAGGCTGATTTCCACTCTCTCTTTCTCTTTAACCCAGGGATCACTGGACAGTGATCAGGAGTAGGAGCCCTGGCTGATTTCCCCTCTATATCTCTCTCTATAAACCAGTATTCACTGAACAGAGATCAGGAGCAGGAAACCTGGCTGATTTCCTCTCTCTCTCTCTAACCCAGGAATCACTGAACAGTGATCAGGATCAGAATCCCTGGCTGATATCCCCTCTCTGCCTTACTAACCCAGGAATAACTGGACAGTGATCAGGAGCAGGAACCTTGGCTGATTTCTGCACTCTCTCTAACCGAAGGATCACTGGACAGTGATCAGCAGCAGGAACCTTGGCTGATTTCTCACCTCTCACTCTCTCTAAACCGGGGATCACTGTACAGTGATCAAGAGTAGGAACCCTGGCTGATTTCCCCTCTCTTTCTCTCTCTTTCTAACCAAGGGATCATTGAACAGTGATCAGGAGCAGGAACCCTGGCTGATTTCCACTATCTCTCTCTAACTCAGGGATTACTGCACAGTGATCAGGAACAGGAACGCTGGCTGAATTCCTATCTCTCTCTCTCTCTCTCTCTCTCCAAACCAGGAATCACTGGACAGAGGTCAGCAGCAGGAACCTTGGCTGATTTCCCCCCTCTCTCTCTAACCTGAGGATCACTGGACAGTGATCAGGAACCCGGGAGGATTTCCACTATCTCTCTCTAACTCAGGGATCACTGGACAGTGATCAGGAGCAGGAACCCTGGCTGATTTCCCCTCTCTCTCACTAACCCAGGGATCACTGGACAGGGATCAGCAGCAGGAACCTTGGCTGATTTCTCGCCCTCTCTCTCTCTAACCCGGGGATCACTTGACCGTGATCAAGAGCAGGAACCCAGGCTGATTTCCCCTGTCTCACTCTCTCTCTCTTTAAACCAGGGATCACTGGACAGTGAGCAGGAGCAGGAACCCTGGCTGATTTCCCCTCTCTCTTTCTCTTTAACCCAGAGATCACTGGACAGTGATCAGGAGCAGGAACCCTGGCTGATTTCCCCTCTATATCTCTCTCTATAAACCAGGATTCACTGAACAGAGATCAGGAGCAGGAAACCTGGCTGATTTCCTCTCTCTCTCTCTAACCCAGGGATCACTGAACAAAGATCAGGAGCAGGAAACCTGGCTGATTTCCTCTCTCTCTCTCTAACCCAGGAATCACTGAACAGTGATCAGGATCAGAATCCCTGGCTGATATCCCCTCTCTGCCTTTCTAACCCAGGAATAACTGGACAGTGATCAGCAGCAGGAACTTTGGCTCATTTCCCCCCTCTCTCTCTAACCCGAGGAACACTGGACAGTGATCAGAAACCCAAGCGAATTTCCACTATCTCTCTCTAACCCAGGGATCACTGGACAGGGATCAGCAGCAGGAACCTTGGCTGATTTCTCGCCCTCTCTCTCTCTAACCCGGGGATCACTTGACCGTGATCAAGAGCAGGAACCCAGGCTGATTTCCCCTCTCTCACTCTCTCTCTGTTTAAACCAGGGATCACTGGACAGTGAACAGGAGCCAGAACCCTGGTTGATTTCCCCTCTCTCTCTGAACCTGGGATCGCTGGACAGTGATCAGAAGCAGGAAACATGGCTGATTTCTCCACTCTCTCTAACCCAGGGATCACTGGACAGTGATCAGGAGCAGGAAGCCTGGCTGATTTCCTCTCTCGCTCTCTAAACCAGGGATCACTGGACAGTGATCAGGAGCAGGAACCCTGGCTGATTTCCCCTCACTCTCTAACCCAGGGATCACTGGACAGTGATCAGAGGCTGGACCCCAGGCTGATTTCCACTCTCTCTTTCTCTTTAACCCAGGGATCACTGGACAGTGATCAGGAGCTGGACCCCAGGCTGATTTCCACTCTCTCTTTCTCTTTAACCCAGGGATCACTGGACAATGACCAGGAGCAGGAACCCTGGCTGATTTCCCCTCTATATCTCTCTCTATAAACCAGGATTCACTGAATAGAGATCAGGAGCAGGAAACCTGGCTGATTTCCTCTCTCTCTCTCCAACCCAGGAATCACTGGACAGTGATCAGGATCAGAATCCCTGGCTGATATCCCCTCTCTGCCTTACTAACCCAGGAATAACTGGACAGTGATCAGCAGCAGGAACCTTGGCTGATTTCTCCACTCTCTCTAATCCAAGGATCACTGGACAGTGATCAGCAGCAGGAACCTTGGCTGATTTCTCACCTCTCACTCTCTCTAAACCGGGGATCACTGTACAGTGATCAAGAGTAGGAACCCTGGCTGATTTCCCCTCTCTTTCTCTCTCTTTCTAACCAAGGGATCATGGAACAGTGATCAGGAGCAGGAACCCGGGCTGATTTCCACTATCTCTCTCTAACTCAGGGATTACTGCACAGTGATCAGGAACAGGAACGCTGGCTGAATTCCTATCTCTCTCTCTCTCTCTCCAAACCAGGAATCACTGGACAGAGGTCAGCAGCAGGAACCTTGGCTGATTTCCCCCCTCTCTCTCTAACCTGAGGATCACTGGACAGTGATCAGAAACCCGGGAGGATTTCCACTATCTCTCTCTAACTCAGGGATCACTGGACAGTGATCAGGAGCAGGAACCCTGGCTGATTTCCCCTCTCTCTCACTAACCCAGGGATCACTGGACAGGGATCAGCAGCAGGAACCTTGGCTGATTTCTCGCCCTCTCTCTCTCTAACCCGGGGATCACTTGACCGTGATCAAGAGCAGGAACCCAGGCTGATTTCCCCTCTCTCACTCTCTCTCTCTTTAAACCAGGGATCACTGGACAGTGAGCAGGAGCCAGACCCCTGGCTGATTTCCCCTCTCTCTCTGAACCAGGGATCACTGGACAGTGATCAGGAGCAGGAACCCTGGCTGATTTCCCCTCTCTCTCTGAACCAGGGATCACTGGACAGTGATCAGAAGCAGGAAACATGGCTGATTTCTCCACTCTCTCAAACCCAGGGATCACTGGACAGTGATCAGGAGCAGGAACCCTGGCTGATTTCCTCTCTCGCTCTCTAAACCAGGGATCACTGGACAGTGATCAGGAGCTGGACCCCAGGCTGACTTCCACTCTCTCTTTCTCTTTAACCCAGGGATCACTGGACAGTGATCAGGAGCTGGACCCCAGGCTGATTTCCACTCTCTCTTTCTCTTTAACCCAGGGATCACTGGACAGTGATCAGGAGCTGGACCCCAGGCTGATTTCCACTCTCTCTTTCTCTTTAACCCAGGGATCACTGGACAATGACCAGGAGCAGGAACCCTGGCTGATTTCCCCTCTCTGCCTTTCTAACCCAGGAATAACTGGACAGTGATCAGCAGCAGGAACCTTGGCTCATTTCCCCCCTCTCTCTGTAACCCGAGGAACACTGGACAGTGATCAGAAACCCGAGCGGATTTCCACTATCTCTCTCTACCTCAGGAATCACTGGACAGTGATCAGGAGCAGGAATCCTGGCTGATTTCTCCACTCTCTCTAACCCAGGGATCACTGGACAGTGATCAGGAGCGGGAACCCTGGCTGATTTCCTCTCTCACTCTCTAAACCAGGGATCACTGGACAGTGATCAGGAGCAGGAACCCTGGCTGATTTCCCCTCACTCTCTAACCCAGGGATCACTGGACAGTGATCAGGAGCAGGAAGCCTGGCTGATTTCCCCTCTCTCTTTCTCTTTAACCCAGGGATCACTGGACAGTGATCAGGAGCAGGAACCCTGGCTGATTTCCCCTCTATATCTCTCTCTATAAACCAGGATTCACTGAACAGAGATCAAGAACCGGAAAACTGGCTGATTTCCTCTCTCTCTCTCTAACCCAGGAATCACTGAACAGTGATCAGGATCAGAATCCCTGGCTGATATCCCCTCTCTGCCTTTCTAACCAAGGAATAACTGGACAGTGATCAGCAGCAGGAACCTTGGCTGATTTCTCCACTCTCTCTAACCCAAGGATCACTGGACAGTGATCAGCAGCAGGAACCTTGGTTGATTTCTCACCTCTCACTCTCTCTAAACCGGGGATCACTGTACAGTGATCAAGAGTAGGAACCCTGGCTGATTTCCCCACTCTTTCTCTCTCTTTCTAACCAAGGGATCATTGAACAGTGATCAGGAGCAGGAACCCAGGCTGATTTCCACTATCTCTCTCTAACTCAGGGATTACTGCACAGTGATCAGGAACAGGAACGCTGGCTGAATTCCTATCTCTCTCTCTCTTTCTCTCCAAACCAGGAATCACTGGACAGAGGTCAGCAGCAGGAACCTTGGCAGTTTTCCCCCCTCTCTCTCTAACCTGAGGATCACTGGACAGTGATCAGAAACCCGGGAGGATTTCCACTATCTCTCTCTAACTCAGGGATCACTGGACAGTGATCAGGAGCAGGAACCCTGGCTGATTTCCCCTCTCTCTCACTAACCCAGGGATCACTGGACAGGGATCAGCAGCAGGAACCTTGGCTGATTTCTCGCCCTCTCTCTCTCTAACCCGGGGATCACTTGACCGTGATCAAGAGCAGGAACCCAGGCTGATTTCCCCTCTCTCACGCTCTCTCTCTTTAAACCAGGGATCACTGGACAGTGAGCAGGAGCAGGAACCCTGGCTGATTTCCCCTCTCTCTTTCTCTTTAACCCAGGGATCACTGGACAGTGATCAGGAGCAGGAACCCTGGCTGATTTCCCCTCTATATCTCTCTCTATAAACCAGGATTCACTGAACAGAGATCAGGAGCAGGAAACCTGGCTGATTTCCTCTCTCTCTCTCTAACCCAGGAATCACTGAACTGTGATCAGGATCAGAATCCCTGGCTGATATCCCCTCTTTGCCTTTCTAACCTAGGAATAACTGAACAGTGATCAGCAGCAGGAACCTTGGCTGATTTCTCCACTCTCTCTAACCCAAGGATCACTGGACAGTGATCAGCAGCAGGAACCTTGGCTGATTTCTCACCTCCCACTCTCTCTAAACCGGGGATCACTGTACAGTGATCAAGAGAAGGAACCCTGGCTGATTTCCCCACTCTTTCTCTCTCATTCTAACCAAGGGATCATTGAACAGTGATCAGGAGCAGGAACCCTGGCTGAAGTCCTGTCTCTCTCTCTCTCTCTCTCTCCAAACCAGGAATCACTGGACAGTGATCAGCAGCAGGAACCTTGGCTGATTTCCACCCTCTCTCTCTAACCTGAGGATCACTGGACAGTGATCAGAAACCCGGGAGGATTTCCACTATCTCTCTCTAACTCAGGGATCACTGGACAGTGATCAGGAGCAGGAACCCTGGCTGATTTCCCTTCTCTCTCACTAACCGAGGGATCACTGGACAGGGATCAGCAGCAGGTACCTTGGCTGATTTCTCGCCCTCTCTCTCTCTAACCCGGGGATCACTTGACCGTGATCAAGTGCAGGAACCCAGGCTGATTTCCCCTCTCTCACTCTCTCTCTCTTTAAACCAGGGATCACTGGACAGTGAGCAGGAGCCAGAACCCTGGCTGATTTCCCCTCTCTCTCTGAACCAGGGATCACTGGACAGTGATCAGGAGCAGGAAACATGGCTGATATCCTCTCTCTATCTCTATCCAAGTGATCACTGGACAGTGATCAGAAGCAGGAATCCTGGCTGATTTCTCCACTCTCTCTAACCCAGGGATCACTGGACAGTGAACAGGAGCCAGAACCCTGGTTGATTTCCCCTCTCTTTCTGAACCTGGGATCACTGGACAGTGATCAGAAGCAGGAATCCTGGCTGATTTCTCCACTCTCTCTAACCCAGGGATCACTGGACAGTGATCAGGAGCAGGAACCCTGGCTGATTTCCCCTCAGTCTCTAACCCAGGGATCACTGGACAGTGATCAGGATCAGGAACCCTGGCTGATTTCCCCTCTCTCTTTCTCTTTAACCCAGGGATCACTGGACAGTGATCAGGAGTAGGAACCCTGGCTGATTTCCCCTCTCTCTCTCTAACCCAGGAATCACTGAACAGTGATCAGGATCAGAATCCCTGGCTGATATCCCCTCTCTGCCTTTCTAACCCAGGAATAACTGGACAGTGATCAGCAGCAGGAACCTTGGCTGATTTCTCCACTCTCTCTAACCCAAGGATCACTGGACAGTGATCAGCAGCAGGAACCTTGGCTGATTTCTCACCTCCCACTCTCTCTAAACCGGGGATCACTGTACAGTGATCAAGAGTAGGAACCCTGGCTGATTTCCGCTCTCTTTCTCTCTCTTTCTAACCAAGGGATCATTGAACAGTGATCAGGAGCAGGAACCCTGGCTGATTTCCACTATCTCTCTCTAACTCAGGGATTACTGCACAGTGATCAGGAACAGGAACGCTGGCTGAATTCCTATCTCTCTCTCTCTCTCTCTCCAAACCAGGAATCACTGGACAGAGATCAGCAGCAGGAACCTTGGCTGATTTCCCCCCTCTCTCTCTAACCTGAGGATCACTGGACAGTGATCAGAAAACCAGGAGGATTTCCACTATCTCTCTCTAACTCAGGGATCACTGGACAGTGATCAGGAGCAGGAACCCTGGCTGATTTCCCCTCTCTCTCACTAACCCAGGGATCACTGGACAGGGATCAGCAGCAGGAACCTTGGCTGATTTCTCGCCCTCTCTCTCTCTAACCCGGGGATCACTTGACCGTGATCAAGAGCAGGAACCCAGGCTGATTTCCCCTCTCTCACTCTCTCTCTCTTTAAACCAGGGATCACTGGACAGTGAACAGGAGCCAGAACCCTGGTTGATTTCCCCTCTCTTTCTGAACCTGGGATCACTGGACAGTGATCAGAAGCAGGAATCCTGGCTGATTTCTCCACTCTCTCTAACCCAGGGATCACTGGACAGTGATCAGGAGCAGGAACCGTGGCTGATTTCCTCTCTCGCTCTCTAAACCAGGGATCACTGGACAGTGATCAGGAGCAGGAACCCTGGCTGATTTCCCCTCAGTCTCTAACCCAGGGATCACTGGACAGTGATCAGGAGCTGGACCCCAGGCTGATTTCCACTCTCTCTTTCTCTTTAACCCAGGGATCACTGGACAGTGATCAGGAGCAGGAAACCTGGCTGATTTCCCCTCTCTCTTTCTCTTTAACCCAGGGATCACTGGACAGTGATCAGGAGTAGGAACCCTGGCTGATTTCCCCTCTCTCTCTCTAACCCAGGAATCACTGAACAGTGATCAGGATCAGAATCCCTGGCTGATATCCCCTCTCTGCCTTTCTAACCCAGGAATAACTGGACAGTGATCAGCAGCAGGAACCTTGGCAGATTTCTCCACTATCTCTAACCCAAGGATCACTGGACAGTGATCAGCAGCAGGAACCTTGGCTGATTTCTCACCTCCCACTCTCTCTAAACCGGGGATCACTGTACAGTGATCAAGAGTAGGAACCCTGGCTGATTTCCGCTCTCTTTCTCTCTCTTTCTAACCAAGGGATCATTGAACAGTGATCAGGAGCAGGAACCCTGGCTGATTTCCACTATCTCTCTCTAACTCAGGGATTACTGCACAGTGATCAGGAACAGGAACGCTGGCTGAATTCCTATCTCTCTCTCTCTCTCTCTCCAAACCAGGAATCACTGGACAGAGATCAGCAGCGGGAACCTTGGCTGATTTCCCCCCTCTCTCTCTAACCTGAGGATCACTGGACAGTGATCAGAAAACCAGGAGGATTTCCACTATCTCTCTCTAACTCAGGGATCACTGGACAGTGATCAGGAGCAGGAACCCTGGCTGATTTCCCCTCTCTCTCACTAACCCAGGGATCACTGGACAGGGATCAGCAGCAGGAACCTTGGCTGATTTCTCGCCCTCTCTCTCTCTAACCCGGGGATCACTTGACCGTGATCAAGAGCAGGAACCCAGGCTGATTTCCCCTCTCTCACTCTCTCTCTCTTTAAACCAGGGATCACTGGACAGTGAACAGGAGCCAGAACCCTGGTTGATTTCCCCTCTCTTTCTGAACCTGGGATCACTGGACAGTGATCAGAAGCAGGAATCCTGGCTGATTTCTCCACTCTCTCTAACCCAGGGATCACTGGACAGTGATCAGGAGCAGGAACCGTGGCTGATTTCCTCTCTCGCTCTCTAAACCAGGGATCACTGGACAGTGATCAGGAGCAGGAACCCTGGCTGATTTCCCCTCAGTCTCTAACCCAGGGATCACTGGACAGTGATCAGGAGCTGGACCCCAGGCTGATTTCCACTCTCTCTTTCTCTTTAACCCAGGGATCACTGGACAGTGATCAGGAGTAGGAGCCCTGGCTGATTTCCCCTCTATATCTCTCTCTATAAACCAGTATTCACTGAACAGAGATCAGGAGCAGGAAACCTGGCTGATTTCCTCTCTCTCTCTCTAACCCAGGAATCACTGAACAGTGATCAGGATCAGAATCCCTGGCTGATATCCCCTCTCTGCCTTACTAACCCAGGAATAACTGGACAGTGATCAGGAGCAGGAACCTTGGCTGATTTCTGCACTCTCTCTAACCGAAGGATCACTGGACAGTGATCAGCAGCAGGAACCTTGGCTGATTTCTCACCTCTCACTCTCTCTAAACCGGGGATCACTGTACAGTGATCAAGAGTAGGAACCCTGGCTGATTTCCCCTCTCTTTCTCTCTCTTTCTAACCAAGGGATCATTGAACAGTGATCAGGAGCAGGAACCCTGGCTGATTTCCACTATCTCTCTCTAACTCAGGGATTACTGCACAGTGATCAGGAACAGGAGCGCTGGCTGAATTCCTATCTCTCTCTCTCTCTCTCTCTCTCCAAACCAGGAATCACTGGACAGAGGTCAGCAGCAGGAACCTTGGCTGATTTCCCCCCTCTCTCTCTAACCTGAGGATCACTGGACAGTGATCAGGAACCCGGGAGGATTTCCACTATCTCTCTCTAACTCAGGGATCACTGGACAGTGATCAGGAGCAGGAACCCTGGCTGATTTCCCCTCTCTCTCACTAACCCAGGGATCACTGGACAGGGATCAGCAGCAGGAACCTTGGCTGATTTCTCACCTCTCACTCTCTCTAAACCGGGGATCACTGTACAGTGATCAAGAGTAGGAACCCTGGCTGATTTCCCCTCTCTTTCTCTCTCTTTCTAACCAAGGGATCATGGAACAGTGATCAGGAGCAGGAACCCTGGCTGATTTCCACTATCTCTCTCTAACTCAGGGATTACTGCACAGTGATCAGGAACAGGAACGCTGGCTGAATTCCTATCTCTCTCTCTCTCTCTCCAAACCAGGAATCACTGGACAGAGGTCAGCAGCAGGAACCTTGGCTGATTTCCCCCCTCTCTCTCTAACCTGAGGATCACTGGACAGTGATCAGAAACCCGGGAGGATTTCCACTATCTCTCTCTAACTCAGGGATCACTGGACAGTGATCAGGAGCAGGAACCCTGGCTGATTTCCCCTCTCTCTCACTAACCCAGGGATCACTGGACAGGGATCAGCAGCAGGAACCTTGGCTGATTTCTCGCCCTCTCTCTCTCTAACCCGGGGATCACTTGACCGTGATCAAGAGCAGGAACCCAGGCTGATTTCCCCTCTCTCACTCTCTCTCTCTTTAAACCAGGGATCACTGGACAGTGAGCAGGAGCCAGACCCCTGGCTGATTTCCCCTCTCTCTCTGAACCAGGGATCACTGGACAGTGATCAGGAGCAGGAACCCTGGCTGATTTCCCCTCTCTCTCTGAACCAGGGATCACTGGACAGTGATCAGAAGCAGGAAACATGGCTGATTTCTCCACTCTCTCGAACCCAGGGATCACTGGACAGTGATCAGGAGCAGGAACCCTGGCTGATTTCCTCTCTCGCTCTCTAAACCAGGGATCACTGGACAGTGATCAGGAGCTGGACCCCAGGCTGACTTCCACTCTCTCTTTCTCTTTAACCCAGGGATCACTGGACAGTGATCAGGAGCTGGACCCCAGGCTGATTTCCACTCTCTCTTTCTCTTTAACCCAGGGATCACTGGACAGTGATCAGGAGCTGGACCCCAGGCTGATTTCCACTCTCTCTTTCTCTTTAACCCAGGGATCACTGGACAATGACCAGGAGCAGGAACCCTGGCTGATTTCCCCTCTCTGCCTTTCTAACCCAGGAATAACTGGACAGTGATCAGCAGCAGGAACCTTGGCTCATTTCCCCCCTCTCTCTGTAACCCGAGGAACACTGGACAGTGATCAGAAACCCGAGCGGATTTCCACTATCTCTCTCTACCTCAGGAATCACTGGACAGTGATCAGGAGCAGGAATCCTGGCTGATTTCTCCACTCTCTCTAACCCAGGGATCACTGGACAGTGATCAGGAGCGGGAACCCTGGCTGATTTCCTCTCTCACTCTCTAAACCAGGGATCACTGGACAGTGATCAGGAGCAGGAACCCTGGCTGATTTCCCCTCACTCTCTAACCCAGGGATCACTGGACAGTGATCAGGAGCAGGAAGCCTGGCTGATTTCCCCTCTCTCTTTCTCTTTAACCCAGGGATCACTGGACAGTGATCAGGAGCAGGAACCCTGGCTGATTTCCCCTCTATATCTCTCTCTATAAACCAGGATTCACTGAACAGAGATCAAGAACAGGAAAACTGGCTGATTTCCTCTCTCTCTCTCTAACCCAGGAATCACTGAACAGTGATCAGGATCAGAATCCCTGGCTGATATCCCCTCTCTGCCTTTCTAACCAAGGAATAACTGGACAGTGATCAGCAGCAGGAACCTTGGCTGATTTCTCCACTCTCTCTAACCCAAGGATCACTGGACAGTGATCAGCAGCAGGAACCTTGGTTGATTTCTCACCTCTCACTCTCTCTAAACCGGGGATCACTGTACAGTGATCAAGAGTAGGAACCCTGGCTGATTTCCCCACTCTTTCTCTCTCTTTCTAACCAAGGGATCATTGAACAGTGATCAGGAGCAGGAACCCAGGCTGATTTCCACTATCTCTCTCTAACTCAGGGATTACTGCACAGTGATCAGGAACAGGAACGCTGGCTGAATTCCTATCTCTCTCTCTCTCTCTCTCCAAACCAGGAATCACTGGACAGAGGTCAGCAGCAGGAACCTTGGCATTTTCCCCCCCTCTCTCTCTAACCTGAGGATCACTGGACAGTGATCAGAAACCCGGGAGGATTTCCACTATCTCTCTCTAACTCAGGGATCACTGGACAGTGATCAGGAGCAGGAACCCTGGCTGATTTCCCCTCTCTCTCACTAACCCAGGGATCACTGGACAGGGATCAGCAGCAGGAACCTTGGCTGATTTCTCGCCCTCTCTCTCTCTAACCCGGGGATCACTTGACCGTGATCAAGAGCAGGAACCCAGGCTGATTTCCCCTCTCTCACGCTCTCTCTCTTTAAACCAGGGATCACTGGACAGTGAGCAGGAGCAGGAACCCTGGCTGATTTCCCCTCTCTCTTTCTCTTTAACCCAGGGATCACTGGACAGTGATCAGGAGCAGGAACCCTGGCTGATTTCCCCTCTATATCTCTCTCTATAAACCAGGATTCACTGAACAGAGATCAGGAGCAGGAAACCTGGCTGATTTCCTCTCTCTCTCTCTAACCCAGGAATCACTGAACTGTGATCAGGATCAGAATCCCTGGCTGATATCCCCTCTTTGCCTTTCTAACCTAGGAATAACTGAACAGTGATCAGCAGCAGGAACCTTGGCTGATTTCTCCACTCTCTCTAACCCAAGGATCACTGGACAGTGATCAGCAGCAGGAACCTTGGCTGATTTCTCACCTCCCACTCTCTCTAAACCGGGGATCACTGTACAGTGATCAAGAGAAGGAACCCTGGCTGATTTCCCCACTCTTTCTCTCTCTTTCTAACCAAGGGATCATTGAACAGTGATCAGGAGCAGGAACCCTGGCTGAAGTCCTGTCTCTCTCTCTCTCTCTCTCTCCAAACCAGGAATCACTGGACAGTGATCAGCAGCAGGAACCTTGGCTGATTTCCACCCTCTCTCTCTAACCTGAGGATCACTGGACAGTGATCAGAAACCCGGGAGGATTTCCACTATCTCTCTCTAACTCAGGGATCACTGGACAGTGATCAGGAGCAGGAACCCTGGCTGATTTCCCTTCTCTCTCACTAACCGAGGGATCACTGGACAGGGATCAGCAGCAGGTACCTTGGCTGATTTCTCGCCCTCTCTCTCTCTAACCCGGGGATCACTTGACCGTGATCAAGTGCAGGAACCCAGGCTGATTTCCCCTCTCTCACTCTCTCTCTCTTTAAACCAGGGATCACTGGACAGTGAGCAGGAGCCAGAACCCTGGCTGATTTCCCCTCTCTCTCTGAACCAGGGATCACTGGACAGTGATCAGGAGCAGGAAACATGGCTGATATCCTCTCTCTATCTCTATCCAAGTGATCACTGGACAGTGATCAGAAGCAGGAATCCTGGCTGATTTCTCCACTCTCTCTAACCCAGGGATCACTGGACAGTGAACAGGAGCCAGAACCCTGGTTGATTTCCCCTCTCTTTCTGAACCTGGGATCACTGGACAGTGATCAGAAGCAGGAATCCTGGCTGATTTCTCCACTCTCTCTAACCCAGGGATCACTGGACAGTGATCAGGAGCAGGAACCCTGGCTGATTTCCCCTCAGTCTCTAACCCAGGGATCACTGGACAGTGATCAGGATCAGGAACCCTGGCTGATTTCCCCTCTCTCTTTCTCTTTAACCCAGGGATCACTGGACAGTGATCAGGAGTAGGAACCCTGGCTGATTTCCCCTCTCTCTCTCTAACCCAGGAATCACTGAACAGTGATCAGGATCAGAATCCCTGGCTGATATCCCCTCTCTGCCTTTCTAACCCAGGAATAACTGGACAGTGATCAGCAGCAGGAACCTTGGCTGATTTCTCCACTCTCTCTAACCCAAGGATCACTGGACAGTGATCAGCAGCAGGAACCTTGGCTGATTTCTCACCTCCCACTCTCTCTAAACCGGGGATCACTGTACAGTGATCAAGAGTAGGAACCCTGGCTGATTTCCGCTCTCTTTCTCTCTCTTTCTAACCAAGGGATCATTGAACAGTGATCAGGAGCAGGAACCCTGGCTGATTTCCACTATCTCTCTCTAACTCAGGGATTACTGCACAGTGATCAGGAACAGGAACGCTGGCTGAATTCCTATCTCTCTCTCTCTCTCCAAACCAGGAATCACTGGACAGAGGTCAGCAGCAGGAACCTTGGCTGATTTCCCCCCTCTCTCTCTAACCTGAGGATCACTGGACAGTGATCAGAAAACCAGGAGGATTTCCACTATCTCTCTCTAACTCAGGGATCACTGGACAGTGATCAGGAGCAGGAACCCTGGCTGATTTCCCCTCTCTCTCACTAACCCAGGGATCACTGGACAGGGATCAGCAGCAGGAACCTTGGCTGATTTCTCGCCCTCTCTCTCTCTAACCCGGGGATCACTTGACCGTGATCAAGAGCAGGAACCCAGGCTGATTTCCCCTCTCTCACTCTCTCTCTCTTTAAACCAGGGATCACTGGACAGTGAACAGGAGCCAGAACCCTGGTTGATTTCCCCTCTCTTTCTGAACCTGGGATCACTGGACAGTGATCAGAAGCAGGAATCCTGGCTGATTTCTCCACTCTCTCTAACCCAGGGATCACTGGACAGTGATCAGGAGCAGGAACCGTGGCTGATTTCCTCTCTCGCTCTCTAAACCAGGGATCACTGGACAGTGATCAGGAGCAGGAACCCTGGCTGATTTCCCCTCTCTCTTTCTCTTTAACCCAGGGATCACTGGACAGTACTCAGGAGTAGGAGCCCTGGCTGATTTCCCCTCTATATCTCTCTCTATAAACCAGGATTCACTGAACAGAGATCAGGAGCAGGAAACCTGGCTGATTTCTCCTCTCTTTCTCTAACCCAGGAATCACTGAACAGTGATCAGGATCAAAATCCCTGGCTCATATCCCCTCTCTGCCTTTCTAACCCAGGAATAACTGCACAGTGATCAGCAGCAGGAACCTTGGCTGATTTCTCCACTCTCTCTAACCCAAGGATCACTGGACAGTGATCAGCAGCAGGAACCTTGGTTGATTTCTCACCTCCCACTCTCTCTAAACCGGGGATCACTGTACAGTGATCAGGAGCAGGAACCCTGGCTGATTTCCCCTCTCTCTCACTAACCCAGGGATCACTGGACAGGGATCAGCAGCAGGAACCTTGGCTGATTTCTCGCCCTCTCTCTCTCTAACCCGGGGATCACTTGACCGTGATCAAGAGCAGGAACCCAGGCTGATTTCCCCTCTCTCACTCTCTCTCTCTTTAAACCAGGGATCACTGGACAGTGAGCAGGAGCAGGAACCCTGGCTGATTTCCCCTCTCTCTCACTAACCCAGGGATCACTGGACAGGGATCAGCAGCAGGAACCTTGGCTGATTTCTCACCCTCTCTCTCTCTAACCCGGGGATCACTTGACCGTGATCAAGAGCAGGAACCCAGGCTGATTTACCCTCTCACTCTCTCTCTCTCTCTTTAAACCAGGGATCACTGGACAGTGACCAGGAGCCAGAACCCTTGTTGATTTCCCCTCTCTCTCTGAAACTGGGATCACTGGACAGTGATCAGAAGCAGGAAACATGGCTGATTTCTCCACTCTCTCTAACCCAGGGATCACTGGACAGTGATCAGGAGCAGGAACCCTGGCTGATTTCTCCACTCTCTCTAACCCAGGGATCACTGGACAGTGATCAGGAGCAGGAACCCTGGCTGATTTCCTCTCTTTCTCTCTAACCCAGGGATCACTGGACAGTGATCAGGAGCAGGAACCCTGGCTGATATCCTCTCACTATCTCTATCCAAGTGATCACTGGACAGTGATCAGAAGCAGGAATCCTGGCTGATTTCTCCACTCTCTCTAACCCAGGGATCACTGGACAGTGATCAGGAGCAGGAACCCTTGCTGATTTCCTCTCTTGCTCTCTAAACCAGGGATCACTGGACAGTGATCAGGAGCAGCAACCCTGGCTGATTTCCCCTCACTCTCTAACCCAGGGATCACTGGACAGTGATCAG
The DNA here is from genome assembly GCF_017639515.1 of Carcharodon carcharias. Classification (NCBI taxonomy): domain Eukaryota; kingdom Metazoa; phylum Chordata; class Chondrichthyes; order Lamniformes; family Lamnidae; genus Carcharodon; species Carcharodon carcharias. The sequence goes on along the minus strand of NW_024470815.1, from coordinate 271,613 downwards.
GAGTAGGAACCCTGGCTGATTTCCCCTCTATATCTCTCTCTATAAACCAGGATTCACTGAACAGAGATCAGGAGCAGGAAACCTGGCTGATTTCCTCTCTCTCTCTCTAACCCAGGAATCACTGAACAGTGATCAGGATCAGAATCCCTGGCTGATATCCCCTCTCTGCCTTACTAACCCAGGAATAACTGGACAGTGATCAGCAGCAGGAACCTTGGCTGATTTCTCCACTCTCTCTAATCCAAGGATCACTGGACAGTGATCAGCAGCAGGAACCTTGGCTGATTTCTCACCTCTCACTTTCTCTAAACCGGGGATCAATGTACAGTGATCAAGAGTAGGAACCCTGGCTGATTTCCCCTCTCTTTCTCTCTCTTTCTAACCAAGGGATCATTGAACAGTGATCAGGAGCAGGAACCCTGGCTGATTTCCACTATCTCTCTCTAACTCAGGGATTACTGCACAGTGATCAGGAACAGGAACGCTGGCTGAATTCCTACCTCTCTCTCTCTCTCTCCAAACCAGGAATCACTGGACAGAGGTCAGCAGCAGGAACCTTGGCTGATTTCCCCCCTCTCTCTCTAACCTGAGGATCACTGGACAGTGATCAGAAACCCGGGAGGATTTCCACTATCTCTCTCTAACTCAGGGATCACTGGACAGTGATCAGGAGCAGGAACCCTGGCTGATTTCCCCTCTCTCTCACTAACCCAGGGATCACTGGACAGGGATCAGCAGCAGGAACCTTGGCTGATTTCTCGCCCTCTCTCTCTCTAACCCGGGGATCACTTGACCGTGATCAAGAGCAGGAACCCAGGCTGATTTCCCCTCTCTCACTCTCTCTCTCTTTAAACCAGGGATCACTGGACAGTGAGCAGGAGCAAGAACCCTGGCTGATTTCCCCTCTCTCTTTCTCTTTAACCCAGGGATCACTGGACAGTGCTCAGGAGCAGGAACCCTGGCTGATTTCCCCTCTATATCTCTCTCTATAAACCAGGATTCACTGAACAGAGATCAGGAGCAGGAAACCTGGCTGATTTCCTCTCTCTCTCTCTAACCCAGGAATCACTGAACAGTGATCAGGATCAGAATCCCTGGCTGATATCCCCTCTCTGCCTTTCTAACCCAGGAATAACTGGACAGTGATCAGCAGCAGGAACCTTGGCTCATTTCCCCCCTCTCTCTCTAACCCGAGGAACACTGGACAGTGATCAGAAACCCGGGCGGATTTCTACTATCTCTCTCTAACTCAGGGATCACTGGACAGTGATCAGGAGCACGAACCCTGGCTGATTTCCCCTCTCTCTCAATAACCCAGGGATCACTGGACAGGGATCAGCAGCAGGAACCTTGGCTGATTTCTCGCCCCCTCTCTCTCTAACCCGGGGATCACTTGACCGTGATCAAGAGCAGGAACCTTGGCTGATTTCCCCTCTCTCTCTGAACCAGGGATCACTGGACAGTGATCAGGAGCAGGAACCCTGGCTGATTTCCTCTCTCTATCTCTAACCAAGTGATCACTGGACAGTGATCAGAAGCAGGAATCCTGGCTGATTTCTCCACTCTCTCTAACCCAGGGATCACTGGACAGTGATCAGGAGCAGGAACCCTGGCTGATTTACTCTCTCGCTCTCTAAACCAGGGATCCCTGGACAGTGATCAGTAGCAGGATCCCTGGCTGATTTCCCCTCACTCTCTAACCCAGGGATCACTGGACAGTGATCAGGAGCAGGAACACTGGCTGATTTCCCCTCTCTCTCTAACCCAGGGATCACTGGACAGTGATCAGGAGCAGGAACCCTGGCTGATTTCCCCTCTCTCTCTAACCCAGGGATCACTGGACAGTGATCAGGATCTGGAACCCTGGCTGATTTCCACTCTCTCTTTCTCTTTAACCCAGGGATCACTGGATAGTGATCAGGAGTAGGAACCCTGGCTGATTTCCCCTCACTTTCACTAACCCAGGGATCACCTGACAGTGATCACGAGCAGGAACCTTGGCTGATTTCCCCTCTCTCTCTCTTTTTAACCCAGGGATCACTGGACAGTGATCAGGAGCTGGAACCCTGGCTGATTTCCCCTCTCTCTCTCTCTTTAACCCAGGGATCACTGGACAGTGATCAGGAGCAGGAACCCTGGCTGATTTCCCTTCTATATCTCTCTCTATAAACCAGGATTCACTGGACAGAGATCAGGAGCAGGAACCCTGGCTGATTTCCTCTCTCTCTCTCTAACCCAGGAATCGTGAACAGTGATCAGGATCAGAATCCCTGGCTGATATCCCCTCTCTGCCTTTCTATCCCAGGAATAACTGGACAGTGATCAGCAGCAGGAACCTTGGCTGATTTCCCCCCTCTCTCTCTAACCCGAGGATCACTGGACAGTGATCAGAAACCCGGGCGGATTTCCATTATCTCTCTCTAACTCAGGGATCACTGGACAGTGATCAGGAGCAGGAACCCTGGCTGATTTCCCCTCTCTCTCACTAACCCAGGCTTCACTGGACAGGGATCAGCAGCAGGAACCTTGACTGATTACTCCCCCTCTCTCTCTTCAACCCAGGGATCACCTGACAGTGATCAGGAGCAGGAAGCCTGGCTGATTTCCCCTCTCTCTTTCTCTTTAACCCAGGGATCACTGGACACTGATCGGGAGCAGGAACCCTGTCTGATTTCCCCTCTGTATCTCTCTCTATAAACCAGGATTCACTGGACAGAGATCAGGAGCAGGAACCCTGGCTGATTTCCTCTCTCTCTCTCTAACCCAGGAATCACTGAACTGTGATCAGGATCAGAATCCCTGGCTGATATCCCCTCTCTGCCTTTCTAACCCAGGAATAACTGGACAGTGATCAGGATCAGAATCTCTGGCTGATATACCCTCTCTGCCTTTCAAACCCAGGAATAACTGGACAGTGATCAGGAGCAGGAACCCTACCTGATTTCCACTCTATCTCTCTAACCCAGGGATCAAAGGACAGTGAGCAGGACCCAGAACCCTGGCTGATTTCCCCTCGCTTTCTAACACAGGGATCATTGGACAGTGATCAGGAGCATGAACCCTGGCTGATTTCCTCTCTCGCTCTCTAACCCAGGGATCACTGGACAGTGATCAGGAGCAGGAACCCTGGCCGATTTCCCCTCTCTCTCTCTAACCCAGGGATCACTGGACAGCAATCAGGAGCAGGTACCCTGGCTGATTTCCTATCTCTCTCTAACCAAGGGATCACTGCAGAGTGGAGAGTGAACAGGAGCAGGAAACCTGGCTAATTTCCCCTCTCTCTCTCTCTCTCTAACCCAGGGATCACTGGACAGTGAGAAGGAGCCAGATCCTTGGCTGATTTCCCCTCTCTCTCTGAACCAGGGTTCACTGGACAGTGATCAGGAGCAGGAACCCTGGCTGATTTCCCCTCTCTCTCTCTAACCCAGGGATCACTGGACAGCGATCAGGAGCAGGTACCCTGGCTGATTTCCTATCTCTCTCTAACCAAGGGATCACTGCAGAGTGGAGAGTGAACAGGAGCAGGAAACCTGGCTAATTTCCCCTCTCTCTCTCACTCTCTAACCCAGGGATCACTGGACAGTGAGAAGGAGCCAGATCCTTGGCTGATTTCCCCTCTCTCTCTGAACCAGGGTTCACTGGACAGTGATCAGGAGCAGGAACCCTGGCTGATTTCCCCTCTCTCTCTCTAACCCAGGGATCACTGGACAGTGAGAAGGAGCCAGATCCTTGGCTGATTTCCCCTCTCTCTCTGAACCAGGGTTCACTGGACAGTGATCAGGAGCAGGAACCCTGGCTGATTTCCCCTCTCTCTCTCTAACCCAGGGATCACTGGACAGTGATCAGGAGCAGGAACCCTGGCCGATTTCTCCTCTCTCTCTCTAACCCAGGGATCACCTGACAGTGATCAGGAGCAGGGACCCTGGCTGATTTCCTCTCTCGCTCTCTAAACCAGGGATCACTGGACAGTGATCAGGAGCAGGAACCCTGGCTGATTTCCCCTCTCTCTCACCATCCCAGGGATCACTGGACAGTGATCAGGAGCAGGAACCCTGGCTGATTTCCCCTCTCTCTTTCTCTTAACCCAGGGATCACTGGACAGTGATCAGGAGCAGGAACCCTGGCTGATTTCCCCTCTGTATCTCTTTCTATAAACCAGGATTCACTGGACAGAGATCAGGAGCAGGAACCCTGGCTGATTTCCTCTCTCTCTCTCTAACCCAGGAATCACTGAACAGTGATCAGGATCAGAATCCCTGGCTGATATCCCCTCTCTGCCTTTCAAACCCAGGAATAACTGGACAGTGATCAGGAGCAGGAACCCAACCTGATTTCCCCTCTCTCTCTCTAACCCAGGAATCACTGGACAGGGATCATCAGCAGGAACCCTGTCTGATTTCTCCCGTCTCTCTCTCTCTAACCCAGGGATCAAAGGACAGTGAGCAGGACCCAGAACCCTGGCTGATTTCCCCTCTCTCTCTGAACCAGGGATCACTGGACAGGGATCAGCAGCAGGAACCTTGGCTGATTTCTCGCCCTCTCTCTCTCTAACCCGGGGATCACTTGACCGTGATCAAGAGCAGGAACCCAGGCTGATTTCCCCTCTCTCTCTCTCTCTCTCTCTCTAACCCAGGGATCACCGGACAGTGATCAGGATCAGGAACCCTGGCTGATTTCCCCTCTCTCTCTCTAAACAAGGGATCATTGGCAGTGATCAGGAGCAGGAACCCTGGCTGATTTCCTCTCTCGCTCTCTAAACCAGGGATCACTGGACAGTGATCAGGAGCAGGAACCCTGGCTGATTTCCCCTCACTCTCTAACCCAGGGATCACTGGACAGTGATCAGGAGCAGGAACCCTGGCTGATTTCTCCTCTCTCTCACTAACCCAGGGATCACCTGACAGTGATCAGGAGCAGGGACCCTGGCTGATTTCTTCTCTCGCTCTCTAAACCAGGGATCACTGGACAGTGATCAGGAGCAGGAACCCCGGCTGATTTCCCCTCACTCTCTAACCCAGGGATCACTGGACAGTGATCAGGAGCAGGAACCCTGGCTGATTTCCCCTCTCTCTCACCATCCCAGGGATCACTGGACAGTGATCAGGAGCAGGAACCCTGGCTGATTTCCCCTCTCTCTTTCTCTTTAACCCAGGGATCACTGGACAGTGATCAGGAGCAGGAACCCTGGCTGATTTCCCCTCTGTATCTCTCTCTATAAACCAGGATTCACTGGACAGAGATCAGGAGCAGGAACCCTGGCTGATTTCCTCTCTCTCTCTCTAACCCAGGAATCACTGAACAGTGATCAGGATCAGAATCCCTGGCTGATATCCCCTCTCTGCCTTTCAAACCCAGGAATAACTGGACAGTGATCAGGAGCAGGAACCCAACCTGATTTCCCCTCTCTCTCTCTAACCCAGGAATCACTGGACCGGGATCATCAGCAGGAACCCTGTCTGATTTCTCCCGTCTCTCTCTCTCTAACCCAGGGATCAAAGGACAGTGAGCAGGACCCAGAACCCTGGCCGATTTCCCCTCTGTTTCTCTAACCCAGGGATCACTGGACAGTGATCAGGAGCAGGTACCCTGGCTGATTTCCTCTCTCTCTCTCTAACCCAGGGATCACTGGACAGTGAGCAGGAGCCAGAACCCTGGCTGATTTCCCCTCTCTCTCTGAACCAGGGATCACTGGACAGTGATCAGGAGCAGGAAACATGGCTGATTTCCTCTCTCTATCTCTAACCAAGTGATGACTGGACAGTGTTCAGTGTTCAGGAGCTGGAATCCTGGCTGATTTCTCCACTCTCTCTAACCCAGGGATCACTGGACTGTGATCAGGAGCAGGAACCCTGGCTGATTTCCAATATCTCTCTCTAACCCAGGGATCACTGGACAGTGACCAGGAGCAGCAACTCTGGCTGATTTCCCTTCCCTCTCTCTCTCCCTAACCAAGGGATCACTGGACTTCGATCAGTAACAAGTACCCTGGCAGAATACCTCTCTCTCTCTCTCTCTCTAACGCAGGGATCACCTGACAGTGATCAGGAGTAGGAACCCTGGCTGATTTTATCTCCCACTGTCTAATCCCGGGATCACTGGACAGTGATCAGGAGCAGGAACCCTGGCTGATTTCCCATCTCTCTCTCTAACCAAGGGATCACTGGACAGTGATCAGGAGCAGGAACCCTGGCTGATTTTCCCTCTCTCTTTATCTTAAACCCAGGGATCACTGGACAGTGATCAGGAGCAGGAACCCTGGCTGATTTCCCCTCTATATATCTCTCTATAAACCAGGATTCACTGGACAGGGATCATCAGCAGGAACCATGGCAGATTACACCCCTCTCCGTCTCTCTAACCCAGGGATCAAAGGACAGTGAGCAGGACCAGGAACCCTGGCTGATTTCCCCTCTCTCTCTGAACCAGGGATCACTGGACAGTGATCAGGAGCAGGAACCCTGGCCGTTTTCCGTCTCTCTCTCTAACCCAGGGATCACTGGACAGTGATTTGGAGCAGGTACCATGGCTGATTTCCTCTCTCTCTCTCTCACTCTCTCTAACCCGGGGATCACTGGACAGTGATCAAGAGCAGGAACCCTGGCTGATTTCCCCTCTCTCTCTATCTCTCTGACAAAGGGATCATTGGACAGTGATCAGGAGCAGGAACCCTGGCTGATTTCCACTCTCTCTCACTAACCCAGGGATCAATGGACAGTGATCAGCAGCAGGAAATTTGGCTGATTTCTCGCCCTCTCTCTCTCTAAACCGGGGATCACTTGACCGTGATCAAGAGCAGAAACCCAGGCTGATTTCCCCTCTCTCTCTCTCTCTCTCTTTAACCCAGGGATTAAAGGACAGTGAGCAGGACCCAGAACCCTGGCTGATTTCCCCTCTCTCTCTGAACCAGAGATCACTGGACAGTCATCAGGAGCAGGAACCCTGGCTGATTTCCCCTCTCTCTTTATCTTTAACCCAGGGATTACTGGAAAGTGATCAGGAGCAGGAACCCTGGCTGATTTCCCCTCTATATCTCTCTCTATGAACCAGGATTCACTGGACAGAGATCAGGAGCAGGAACCATGGCAGATTACGCCCCTCTCACTCTCTCTAACCCAGGGATCAAAGGACAGTGAGCAGGACCCAGAACCCTGGCTGATTTCCCCTCTCTCTCTGAACCAGGGATCACTGGACAGTGATCAGGAGCAGGAACCCTGGCGATTTCCCCCCTCTCAAACCCAGGGATCACTGGACAGTGACCAGGAGCAGCAAACCCGGCTGATATCCCCCCCCCTCTCTCTCTCTAACCCAGGGATCACTGAACAGTGATCAGGAGCAGGAACCCTGGCTGATTTCCCCTCTCTCTCTTAACCAGGGATCACTGGACAGTGATCAGGAGCAGGAAACGTTGCTGATTTCCACTCTCTATCTCTAACCAAGTGATCACTGGACAGTGATCAGAAGCAGGAATCCTGGCTGATTTCTCCACTCTCTATAACCCAGGGATCACCGGACAGTGTTCAGGAGCAGGAACACTGGCTGATTTCCCCTCTCTCTCTCTAACCAAGGGATCATTGGCAGTGATCAGGAGCAGGAACCTAGCTGATTTCCTCTCTCGCTCTCTAAACCAGGGATCACTGGACAGTGATCAGGAGCAGGAACCCTGGCTGATTTCACCTCACTCTCTAACCTAGGGATCACTGGACAGTGATCAGGAGCAGGAACCCTGGCTGATTTACCCTCTCTCTCACTAACCCAGGGATCACCTGACAGTGATCAGGAGCAGGAAGCCTGGCTGATTTCGCCTCTTTCTTTCTCTTTAACCCAGGGATCACTGGACAGTGATCAGGAGCAGGAACCCTGGCATATTTCCACTCTCTCTCTCTCTCTAACCCAGGAATCACAGGACAGTGTTCAGGAGCAGGAACCCTGGCTGATTTCCTCTCTTGCTCTCTAAACCAGGGATCAATGGACAGTGATCAGGGGCAGGAAGCCTGGCTGATTTCCCCTCACTCTCTAACCCAGGGATCACTGGACAGTGATCAGGAGCAGGAACCCTGGCTGATTTCCCCTCTCTCTCTAACCCAGGGATCACTGGGCAGTGATCAGGAGCAGGAACCCTGGCTGATTTCCTCTCAATCTCACTAACCCAGGGATCACCTGAAAGTGATCAGGAGCGGGAACCCTGGCTGATTTCCCCTCACTCTCTCTCTCTCACCCAGGGATCACTGGACAGTGAGCAGGAGCCAGAACCCTGGCTGATTTCCCCTCTCTCTCTGAACCAGGGATCACTGGACAGTGATCAGGAGCAGGAAACGTTGCTGATTTCCTCTCTCTATCTCTAACCAAGTGATCACTGGACAGTGATCAGGAGCAGGAATCCTGGCTGATTTCTCCACTCTCTCTAATCCAGGGATCACTGGACAGTGATCAGGAGCAGGAATCCTGGCTGATTTCTCCACTCTCTCTAACCCAGGGATCACCGGACAGTCATCTGGAGCAGGAACCCTGGCTGATTTCCCCTCTCTCTCACTAACCCAGGGATCACTGGACTGTGATCAGGAGCAGGAAGCCTGGCTGATTTCGCCTCTCTCTTTCTATTTAACCCAGGTATCACTGGACAGTGATCAGGAGCAGGAACCCTGGCTGATTTCCCCTCTCTCTCTAACCCAGGGATCACCTGACAGTGATCAGGAGCAGGAACCCTGGCTGATTTCCCCTCTCTCTTTCTCTTTAACCCAGGGATCACTGGACAGTGATCAGGAGCAGGAACCCTGGCTGATTTCCCCTGTTTAAACCAGGATTCACTGAACAGAGATCAGGAGCAGGAACACTGGCTGATTTCCCCTCTCTCTCACTAACCCAGGGATCACTGGACAGGGATCAGCAGCAGGAACCTTGGCTGATTTCTCCCCCTCTCTCTCTCTAACCAGGGGATCACTTGACCATGATCAAGAGCAGGTACCCAGGCTGATTTCCCCTCTCACTCTCTCTCTCTCTCTAACCCAGGGATCACTGGACAGTGAGCAGGAGCCAGAACCCTGGCTGATTTCCGCTCTCTCACTGAACCAGGAATCACTCCACAGTGATCAGGAGCAGGAACACTGGCTGATTTCCCCTCTCACTCTCTCTCTCTAACCCAGGGATCACTGGACAGTAAGCAGGAGCCAGAACCCTGGCTGATTTCCCCTCTCTCTCTGAACCAGGGATCACTGGACAGTGATCAGGAGCAGGAAACGTTGCTGATTTCCTCTCTCTATCTCTAACCAAGTGATCACTGGACAGTGATCAGAAGCAGGAATCCTGGCTGATTTCTCAACTCTCTCTAACCCAGGGATCACTGGACAGTCATCTGGAGCAGGAACACTGGCTGATTTCCCCTCTCTCTCTCTAACCAAGGGATCATTGGCAGTGATCAGGAGCAGGAACTCTGGCTGATTTCCTCTCTCGCTCTCTAAACCAGGGATCACTGGACAGTGATCAGCATCAGAATCCCTGGCTGATATCCCCTCTATGCCTTTCTAACCCAGGAATAACTGGACAGTGATCAGGAGCAGGAACCGTGGCCGATTTCCCCTCTCTCTCTCTCTAACCCAGGGATCACTGGACAGTGACCAGGAGCAGCATCCATGGCTGATATCACCCCACTCTCTCTCTCTAACCCGGGGATCACTGGACAGTGATCAGGAGCAGGTACCCTCGCTGATTTCCTATCTTTCTCTAACCAAGGGATCACTGCAGAGTGGACAGTGAACAGGAGCAGGAAAACTGGCTAATTTCCCTTCTCTCTCTCTCTCTTTAACCCAGGGATCACTGTACAGTGAGCAGGAGCCAGAACCTTGGCTGATTTCCCCTCTCTCTCTGAACCAGGGATCACTGGACAGTGATCAGGAGCAGGAACCCTGGCAGATTTCCTCTCACTCCAAACCCAGGGATCACTGGACAGTGATCAGGAGCAGGAACCCTGGCTGTTTTCCCCTCTCTCTCTAACCCAGGGATCACTGGACAGTGATCAGGAGCAGGAACCCTGGCTGATTTCATCTCAATCTCACTAACCCAGGGATCACCTGACAGTGATCAGGAGCAGGAACCCTGGCTGATTTCCCCTCTCTCTCTAACCCAGGGATCACTGGACAGTGATCAAGAGCAGGGACCCTGGCTGATTTCCTCTCAATCTCACTAACCCAGGGATCACCTGACAGTGATCAGGAGCAGGAAGCCTGGCTGATTTCCCCTCTCTCTTTCTCTTTAACCCAGGGATCACTGGACAGTGATCAGGAGCAGGAACCCTGGCTGATTTCCCCTCTATATCCCTCTCTATAAACCAGGATTCACTGAACAGAGATCAGGAGCAGGAACCCTGGCTGATTTCCTCTCTCTCTCTCTCTAACCCAGGTATCACTGAACAGTGATCAGGATCAGAATCCCTGGCTGATATCCCCTCTCTGCCTTTGTAACCCAGGAATAACTGGACAGTGATCAGCAGCAGGAACCTTGGCTGACTTCCCCCCTCTCTCTCTAACCCAGGAATCACTGGACAGAGATCAGAAACCCGGGCGGATTTCCACTATCTCTCTCTAACTCAGGGATCACTGGACAGTGATCAGGAGCAGGAACCCTGGCTGATTTCCCCTCTCTCTCACTGACCCAGGAATAACTGAACAGAGATCAGCAGCAGGAACCTTGGCTGATTTCCCCCCTCTCTCTCTAACCTGAGGATCACTGGACAGTGATCAGAAGCACGGGCGGATTTCCACTATCTCTCTCTAACTCAGGGATCACTGGACAGTGATCAGGAGCAGGAACCTTGGCTGATTTCTCCCCCTCTCTCTCTCTAACCCGGGGATCACTTGACCATGATCAAGAGCAGGAGCCCAGGCTGATTTCCCCTCTCTCTCTCTCTCTCTCTCTCTCTCTAACCCAGGGATCACTGGACAGTGAGCAGGAGCCAGAACCCTGGCTGATTTCCCCTCTGTCTCTGAACCAGGGATCACTGGACAGTGATCAGGAGCAGGAATCCTGGCTGATTTCTCCACTCTCTCTAACCCAGGGATCACTGGACAGTCATCTGGAGCAGGAACACTGGCTGATTTCCCCTCTCTCTATCTAACCAAGGGATCATTGGCAGTGATCAGGAGCAGGAACTCTGGCTGAATTCCTCTCTCGCTCTCTAAACCAGGGATCACTGGACAGTGATCAGGAGCAGGAACCCTGGCTGATTTCCCCTCTCTCTCTCTAACCCAGGGATCACCTGACAGTGATCAGGAGCAGGAAGCCTGGCTGATTTCCCCTCTCTCTTTCTCTTTAACCCAGGGATCACTGGACAGTGATCAGGAGCAGGAACCCTGGCTGATTTCCCCTCTGTATCTCTCTTTATAAACCAGGATTCACTGGACGGAGATCAGGACCAGGAACCCTGGCTGATTTCTCCTCTCTCTCTCTAACCCAGGAATCACTGAACAGTGATCAGCATCAGAATCCCTGGCTGATATCCCCTCTATGCCTTTCTAACCCAGGAATAACTGGACAGTGATCAGGAGCTGGAACCCTAGCTGATTTCCCCTCTCTCTCTCTAACCCAGGAATCACTGGACAGGGATCATCAGCAGGAACCATGGCAGATTACGCCCCTCTCACTCTCGCTAACCCAGGGATCAAAGGAGAGTGAGCAGGACCCAGAACCCTGGCTGATTTCCCCTCTCTCTCTGAACCAGGGATCACTGGACAGTGATCAGGAGCAGGAACCCTGGCCGATTTCCCCTCTCTCCTTCTAACCCAGGGATCACTGGACAGTGACCAGGAGCAGCATCCATGGCTGATATCCCCCCCCCTCTCTCTCTCTAACCCGGGGATCACTGGACAGTGATCAGGAGCAGGTACCCTGGCTGATTTCCTATCTTTCTCTAACCAAGGGATCACTGCAGAGTGGACAGTGAACAGGAGCAGGAAACCTGGCTAATTTCCCCTCTCTCTCTCTCTCTCTCTTTAACCCAGGGATCACTGGACAGTGAGCAGGAGCCAGAAACTTGGCTGATTTCCCCTCTCTCTCTAAACCAGGGTTCACTGGACAGTGATCAGGAGCAGGAAACATGGCGGATTTCCTCTCTCTATCTCTAACCAAGTGATCACTGGACAGTGATCAGGATCAGAACCCCTGGCTGATATCCCCTCTCTGCCTTACTAACCCAGGAATCACTGGACAGAGATCAGCAGCAGGAACCTTGGCTGACTTCCCCCCCTCTCTGTCTAACCCGAGGATCACTTAACAGTGATCAGAAACCCAGGCGGATTTCCACTATCTCTCTCTAACTCAGGGATCACTGGACAGTGATCAGGAGCAGGAACCCTGGCTGATTTCCCCTCTCTCTCACTGACCCAGGGATCACTGGACAGGGATCAGCAGCAGGAACCTTGGCTGATTTCTCCCCCTCTCTCTCTCTAACCAGGGGATCACTTGACCATGATCAAGAGCAGGAGCCCAGGCTGATTTCCCTCTCTCTCTCCCTCTCTCTCTAACCCAGGGATCACTGGACAGTGAGCATGAGCCAGAACCCTGGCTGATTTCCCCTCTCTCTCCTAACCCAGGGATCACTGGACAGTGAGCATGAGCCAGAACCCTGGCTGATTTCCGCTCTCTCACTGAACCAGGGATCACTGCACAGTGATCAGGAGCAGGAACCCTGGCTGATTTCCCCTCTCACTCTCTCTCTCTAACCCAGGGATCACTGGACAGTGAGCAGGAGCCAGAACCCTGGCTGATTTCCCCTCTCTCTCACTAACCCAGGGATCACTGGACAGTGATCAGGAGCAGGAACCCTGGCTGATTTCCCCTCTCTCTCTGAACCAGGGATCACTGGACAGTGATCAGGAGCAGGAAACGTTGCTGATTTCCTCTCTCTATCTCTAACCAAGTGATCACTGGACAGTGATCAGAAGCAGGAATCCTGGCTGATTTCTCCACTCTCTCTAACCCAGGGATCACCGGACAGTCATCTGGAGCAGGAACACTGGCTGATTTACACTCTCTCTCTCTAACCAAGGGATCATTGGCAGTGATCAGGAGCAGGAACCCTGGCTGATTTCCTCTCTCGCTCTCTAAACCAGGGATCAATGGACAGTGATCAGGAGCAGGAAGCCTGGCTGATTTCCCCTCTCTCTTTCTCTTTAATCCAGGGATCACTGGACAGTGATCAGGAGCAGGAAACCTGGCTGATTTCTCCCCCTCTCTCTCTCTAACCAGGGGATCACTTGACCATGATCAAGAGCAGGAACCCTAGCTGATTTCCCCTCTCTCTCTCTCTCTAACCCAGGGATCACTGGACAGTGAGCAGGAGCCAGAACCCTGGCTGATTTCCCCTCTCTCACTGAACCAGGGATCACTGGACAGTGATCAGGAGCAGGAACCCAGGCTGATTTCCCCTCTCTCTCTCTCTAACCCAGGGATCACTGGACAGGGATCAGCAGCAGGAACCTTGGCTGATTTCCCCTCTCTCTCTCTAACCCAGGGATCACTGGACAGGGATCAGCAGCAGGAACCTTGGCTGATTTCTCGCCCTCTCTCTCTCTAACCCGGGGATCACTTGACCATGATCAAGAGCAGGAGCCCAGGCTGATTTCCTCTCTCTCTCTCTCTCTCTCTAACCCAGGAATCACTGAACAGTGATCAGGATCAGAATCCCTGGCTGATATCCCCTCTCTGCCTTTCTAAACCAGGAATAACTGAACAGTGATCAGGATCAGAATCCCTGGCTGATATCCCCTCTCTGCGTTACTAACCCAGGAATAACTGAACAGTGATCAGCAGCAGGAACCTTGGCTGACTTCCCCCCTCTCTGTCTAACCCGAGGATCACTGGACAGTGATCAGAAACACGGGCGGATTTCCACTATCTCTCTCTAACTCAGGGATCACTGGACAGTGATCAGGAGCAGGAACCCAGGCTGATGTCCCCTCACTCTCTCTCTCAAACCCAGGGATCACTGGACAGTGAGCAGGAGCCAGAACCCTGGCTGATTTCCCCTCTCTCTCTGAATCAGGGATCACTGGACAGTGATAGGAGCAGGAAACGTTCCTGATTTCCACTCTCTATCTCTAACCAAGTGATCACTGGACAGTGATCAGAAGCAGGAATCCTGGCCGATTTCTCCACTCTCTCTAACCCAGGGATCACCGGACAGTCATCTGGAGCAGGAACACTGGCTGATTTCCCCTCTCTCTCTCTCTGACCAAGGGATCATTGGCAGTGATCAGGAGCTGGAACCCTGGCTGATTTCCTCTCTCGCTCTCTAAACCAGGGATCACTGGACAGTGATCAGAAGCAGGGACCCTGGCTGATTTCACCTCACTCTCTAACCCAGGGATTACTGGACAGTGATCAGGAGCAGGAACCCTGGCTGATTTCCCCTCTCTCTAACCCAGGGATCACCTGACAGTGATCAGGAGCAGGAAGCCTGGCTGATTTCGCCTCTCTCTTTCTATTTAACCCAGGGATCACTGGACAGTGATCAGGAGCAGGAACCCTGGCTTATTTCCCCTCTGTATCTCTCTCTATAAACCAGGATTCACTGGACAGAGATCAGGAGCAGGAACCCTGGCTGATTTCCCCTCACTCTCTAACCCAGGGATCACTGGACAGTGATCAGGAGCAGGAACCCTGGCTGATTTCCCCTCTCTCTCTAACCCAGGGATCACTGGACAGTGATCAGGAGCAGGAACCCTGGCTGATTTCCCCTCACTCTCACTAACCCAGGGATCACCTGACAGTGATCAGCAGCAGGAACCCTGGCTGATTTCCCCTCTCTCTTTCTCATTAACCCAGGGATCACTGGACAGTGATCAGGAGCAGGAACCCTGGCTGATTTCCCCTCTATATCTCTCTCTATAAACCAGGATTCACTGAACAGAGATCAGGAGCAGGAACCCTGGCTGATTTCTCCACTCTCTCCAACCCAGGAATCACTGAACAGTGATCAGGATCAGAATCCCTGGTTGATATCCCCTCTCTGCCTTACTAACCCAGGAATAACTGGACAGTGATCAGCAGCAGGAACCTTGGCTGACTTCCCCCTTCTTTGTCTAACCCGAGGATCACGGGACAGTGATCAGAAACCCGGACGGATTTCCACTATCTCTCTCTAACTCAGGGATCACTGAACAGTGATCAGGAGCAGGACCCCTGGCTGATTTCCCCTCTCTCTCACTAACCCAGGGATCACTGGACAGGGATCAGCAGCAGGAACCCTGGCTGATTTCCCCTCGCTCTCACTAACCCAGGGATTACTGGACAGGGTTCAGCATCAGGAACCTTGGCTGATTTCTCCCCCTCTCTCTCTCTAACCAGGGGATCACTTGACCATGATCAAGAGCAGGAGCCCAGGCTGATTTCCCCTCTCTCTCTCTCTCTCTAACCCCGGGATCACTGGACAGTGAGCAGGAGCCAGAACCCTGGCTGATTTCCGCTCTCTCACTGAACCAGAGATCACTGGACAGTAATCAGGAGCAGGAAACGTTCCTGATTTCCTCTCTCTATCTCTAAGCAAGTGATCACTGGACAGTGATCAGAAGCAGGAATCCTGGCTGATTTCTCCACTCTCTCTAACCCATGGATCACCGGACAGTCATCTGGAGCAGGAACACAGGCTGATTTCCCCTCTCTCTCTCTAACCAAGGGATCATTGGCAGTGATCAGGAGCAGGAACCCTGGCTGATTTCCTCTCTCGCTCTCTAAACCAGGGATCACTGGACAGTGATCAGGAGCAGTAACCCTGGCTGATTTCACCTCACTTTCTAACCCACGGATCACTGGACAGTGATCAGGAGCAGGAACCCTGGCTGATTTCCCCTCTCTCTCACTAACCCAGGGATCACCTGACAGTGATCAGGAGCAGGAAGCCTGGCTGATTTCCCCTCTCTCTTTCTCTTTAACGCAGGGATCACTGGACAGTGATCAGGAGCAGGAACCCTGGCTGATTTCCCCTCTGTATCTCTCTTTATAAACCAGGATTCACTGGACAGAGATCAGGACCAGGAACCCTGGCTGATTTCTCCTATTTCTCTCTAACCCAGGAATCACTGAACAGTGATCAGCATCAGAATCCCTGGCTGATATCCCCTCTATGCCTTTCTAACCCAGGAATAACAGGACAGTGATCAGGAGCAGGAACCCTAGCTGATTTCCCCTCTCTCTCTCTAACCCAGGAATCACTGGACAGGGATCATCAGCAGGAACCATGGCAGATTACGCCCCTCTCACTCTCGCTAACCCAGGGATCAAAGGAGAGTGAGCAGGACCCAGAACTCTGGCTGATTTCCCCTCTCTCTCTGAACCAGGGATCACTGGACAGTGATCAGGAGCAGGAACCCTGGCCGATTTCCCCTCTCTCCTTCTAACCCAGGGATCACTGGACAGTGACCAGGAGCAGCATCCCTGGCTGATATCACCCCGCTCTCTCTCTCTAACCAGGGGATCACTTGACCATGATCAAGAGCCAGAACCCTGGCTGATTTCCGCTCTCTCACTGAACCAGGGATCACTGCACAGTGATCAGGAGCAGGAACCCTGGCTGATTTCCCCGCTAACTCTCTCTCTCTATCCCAGGGATCACCGGACAGTCATCTGGAGCAGGAACACTGGCTGATTTCCCCTCTCTCTCTCTAACCAAGGGGTCATTGGCAGTGATCAGGAGCAGGAACCCTGGCTGATTTCCTCTCTCGCTCTCTAAACCAGGGATCACTGGACAGCGATCAGGAGCAGTAACCCTGGCTGATTCCCCTCTCTCTCACTAACGCAGGGATCACCTGACAGTGAGCAGGAGCAGGAACCCTGGCTGATTTCCCCTCACTCTTTCTCTTTAACCCAGGGATCACTGGACAGTGATCAGGAGCAGGAACCCTGGCTTAATTCCCCGCTGTCTCTCTCTCTCTATAAACCAGGATTCACTGGACAGAGATCAGGAGCAGGAACCCTGGCTGATTTCACCTCTCTCTCTCTAACCCAGGAATCACTGAACAGTGATCAGGATCAGAATCCCTGGATGATATCCCCTCTCTGCCTTTCTAACCCAGGAATAACTGGACAGTGATCAGGAGCAGGAACCCTAGCTGATTTCCCCTCTCTCTCTCTAACCCAGGAATCAATGGACAGGGATCATCAGCAGGAACCATGGCAGATTACGCCCCTCTCACTCTTTCTAACCCAGG
This sequence comes from Carcharodon carcharias, assembly GCF_017639515.1. Taxonomy (NCBI): domain Eukaryota; kingdom Metazoa; phylum Chordata; class Chondrichthyes; order Lamniformes; family Lamnidae; genus Carcharodon; species Carcharodon carcharias. The sequence continues at coordinate 254,418 of NW_024470815.1, read as the reverse complement.
GATCAAAGGAGAGTGAGCAGGACCCAGAACCCTGGCTGATTTCCCCTCTCTCTCTGAACCAGGGATCACTGGACAGTGATCAGGAGCAGGAACCCTGGCTGATTTCCCCTCTCTCTCTGAACCAGGGATCACTGGACAGTGATCAGGAGCAGCAAACCTGGCTGATATCCACCCCCCCCCGTCTCTCTCTCTAACCCGGGGATCACTGGACAGTGATCAGGAGCAGGTACCCTGGCTAATTTCCTATCTTTCTCTAACCAAGGGATCACTACAGAGTGGACAGTGAACAGGAGCAGGAAACCTGGCTAATTTCCCCTCTCTCTCTCTCTCTCTAACCCAGGGATCACTGGACAGTGAGCAGGAGCCAGAACCTTGGCTGATTTCCCCTCTCTCTCTGAACCAGGGTTCACTGGACAGTGATCAGGAGCAGGAACCCTGGCTGATTTCCTCTCTCTATCTCTAATCAAGTGATCACTGGACAGTGATCAGAAGCAGGAATCCTGGCTGATTTCTCCACTCTCTCTAACCCAGGGATCACTGGACAGTGATCAGGAGCAGGAACCCTGGCTGATTTCCCCTCACTCTCACTAACCCAGAGATCACTTGACAGTGATCAGGAGCAGGAAGCCTAGCTGATTTCCCCTCTCTCTTTCTCTTTAACCCAGGGATCACTGGACAGTGATCAGGAGCAGGAACCCTGGTTGATTTCCCCTCTGTATCTCTCTCTATAAACCAGGATTCACTGGACAGAGATCAGCAGCAGGAACCCTGGCTGATTTCTCCTCTCTCTCTCTAACCCAGGAATCACTGAAAAGTGATCAGGATCAGAATCCCTGGCTGATATACCCTCTCTGCCTTTCTAACCCAGGAATAACTGGACAGTGATCAGGAGCAGGAACCCTAGCTGATTTCTCCTCTCTCTCTCTAACCCAGGAATCACTGGACAGGGATCATCAGCAGGAACCATGGCAGATTACGCCCCTCTCACTCTCTCTAACCCAGGGATCAAAGGAGAGTGAGCAGGACCCAGAACCCTGGCTGATTTCCCCTCTCTCTCTGAACCAGGGATCACTGGACAGTGATCAGGAGCAGGAACCCTGGCTGATTTCCCCTCTCTCTCTGAACCAGGGATCACTGGACAGTGATCAGGAGCAGGAACCCTGGCCGATTTCCCCCCTCTCTTTCAAAACCAGGGATCACTGGAAAGTGACCTAGAGCAGCAACCCTGGCTGATATCAGCCCCCTCTCTCCCTCTAACCCAGGGATCACTGGACAGTGATCAGGAGCAGGTACCCTGGCTGATTTCCTATCTTTCTCTAACCAAGGGATCACTGCAGAGTGGACAGTGAACAGGAGCAGGAAACCTGGCTAATTTCCCCACTCTCTCTCTCTCTTTAACCCAGGGATCACTGGACAGTGATCAGGAGCAGGAACCCTGGCAGATTTCCTCTCTCTCTCTCTAAACCAGGGATCACTGGACAGTGAGCAGGAGCCAGAACCTTGGCTGATTTCCCCTCTCTCTCTGAACCAGGGATCACTGGACAGTGATCAGGAGCAGGAAACGTTGCTGATTTCCTCTCTCTATCTCTAACCAAGTGATCACTGGACAGTGATCAGAAGCAGGAATCCTGGCTGATTTCTCCACTCTCTCTAACCCAGGGATCACTGGACAGTGAGCAGGAGCCAGAACCCTGGCTGATTTCCGCTCTCTCACTGAACCAGGGATCACTGCACAGTGATCAGGAGCAGGAACCCAGGCTGATTTCCCCTCTCTCACTCTCTCTCTCTAACCCAGGGATCACTGGACAGTGAGCCGGAGCCAGAACCCTGGCTGATTTCCCCTCTCTCTCTGAACCAGGGATCACTGGACAGTGATCAGGAGCAGGAAACGTTGCTGATTCCACTCTCTATCTCTAACCAAGTGATCACTGGACAGTGATCAGAAGCAGGAATCCTGGCTGATTTCTCCACTCTCTCTAACCCAGGGATCACTGGACAGTGATCAGCAGCAGGAAACGTTGCTGATTTCCACTCTCTATCTCTAACCAAGTGATCAGTGGACAGTGATCAGAAGCAGGAATCCTGGCTGATTTCTCCACTCTCTCTAACCCAGGGATCACCGGACAGTCATCTGGAGCAGGAACACTGGCTGATTTCCCCTCTCTCTCTCTAACCAAAGGATCATTGGCAGTGATCAGGAGCAGGAACCCTGGCTGATTTCCTCTCTCGCTCTCTAAACCAGGGATCACTGGACAGTGATCAGGAGCAGGAACCCTGGCTGATTTCCCCTCACTCTCACTAACCCAGGGATCACCTGACAGTGACCAGCAGCAGGAACCCTGGCTGATTTCCTCTCTCGCTCTCTAACCCAGGGATCACCTGACAGTGATCAGCAGCAGGAAGCCTGGCTGATTTCCCCTCTCTCTTTCTCTTTAACCCAGGGATCACTCCACAGTGATCAGGAGCAGGAACCCTGGCTTATTTCCCCGCTGTATCTCTCTCTATAAACCAGGATTCACTGGACAGAGATCAGGAGCAGGAACCCTGGCTGATTTTCCCTCTGTCTCTGAACCAGGGATCACTGGACAGTGATCAGGAGCAGGAATCCTGGCTGATTTCTCCACTCTCTCTAACCCAGGGATCACTGGACAGTCATCTGGAGCAGGAACACTGAGCGATTTCCCCTCTCTCTATCTAACCAAGGGATCATTGGCAGTGATCAGGAGCAGGAACTCTGGCTGAATTCCTCTCTCGCTCTCTAAACCAGGGATCACTGGACAGTGATCAGGAGCAGGAACCCTGGCTGATTTCCCCTCTCTCTCTCTAACCCAGGGATCACCTGACAGTGATCAGGAGCAGGAAGCCTGGCTGATTTCCCCTCTCTCTTTCTCTTTAACCCAGGGATCACTGGACAGTGATCAGGAGCAGGAACCCTGGCTGATTTCCCCTCTGTATCTCTCTTTATAAACCAGGATTCACTGGACAGAGATCAGGACCAGGAACCCTGGCTGATTTCTCCTCTCTCTCTCTAACCCAGGAATCACTGAACAGTGATCAGCATCAGAATCCTTGGCTGATATCCCCTCTATGCCTTTCTAACCCAGGAATAACTGGACAGTGATCAGGAGCAGGAACCCTAGCTGATTTCCCCTCTCTCTCTCTAACCCAGGAATCACTGGACAGGGATCATCAGCAGGAACCATGGCAGATTACGCCCCTCTCACTCTCGCTAACCCAGGGATCAAAGGAGAGTGAGCAGGACCCAGAACCCTGGCTGATTTCCCCTCTCTCTCTGAACCAGGGATCACTGGACAGTGATCAGGAGCAGGAACCCTGGCCGATTTCCCCTCTCTCCTTCTAACCCAGGGATCACTGGACAGTGACCAGGAGCAGCATCCATGGCTGATATCCCCCCCCCTCTCTCTCTCTAACCCGGGGATCACTGGACAGTGATCAGGAGCAGGTACCCTGGCTGATTTCCTATCTTTCTCTAACCAAGGGATCACTGCAGAGTGGACAGTGAACAGGAGCAGGAAACCTGGCTAATTTCCCCTCTCTCTCTCTCTCTCTCTTTAACCCAGGGATCACTGGACAGTGAGCAGGAGCCAGAAACTTGGCTGATTTCCCCTCTCTCTCTAAACCAGGGTTCACTGGACAGTGATCAGGAGCAGGAAACATGGCGGATTTCCTCTCTCTATCTCTAACCAAGTGATCACTGGACAGTGATCAGGATCAGAACCCCTGGCTGATATCCCCTCTCTGCCTTACTAACCCAGGAATCACTGGACAGAGATCAGCAGCAGGAACCTTGGCTGACTTCCCCCCCTCTCTGTCTAACCCGAGGATCACTTAACAGTGATCAGAAACCCAGGCGGATTTCCACTATCTCTCTCTAACTCAGGGATCACTGGACAGTGATCAGGAGCAGGAACCCTGGCTGATTTCCCCTCTCTCTCACTGACCCAGGGATCACTGGACAGGGATCAGCAGCAGGAACCTTGGCTGATTTCTCCCCCTCTCTCTCTCTAACCAGGGGATCACTTGACCATGATCAAGAGCAGGAGCCCAGGCTGATTTCCCTCTCTCTCTCCCTCTCTCTCTAACCCAGGGATCACTGGACAGTGAGCATGAGCCAGAACCCTGGCTGATTTCCCCTCTCTCTCCTAACCCAGGGATCACTGGACAGTGAGCATGAGCCAGAACCCTGGCTGATTTCCGCTCTCTCACTGAACCAGGGATCACTGCACAGTGATCAGGAGCAGGAACCCTGGCTGATTTCCCCTCTCACTCTCTCTCTCTAACCCAGGGATCACTGGACAGTGAGCAGGAGCCAGAACCCTGGCTGATTTCCCCTCTCTCTCACTAACCCAGGGATCACTGGACAGTGATCAGGAGCAGGAACCCTGGCTGATTTCCCCTCTCTCTCTGAACCAGGGATCACTGGACAGTGATCAGGAGCAGGAAACGTTGCTGATTTCCTCTCTCTATCTCTAACCAAGTGATCACTGGACAGTGATCAGAAGCAGGAATCCTGGCTGATTTCTCCACTCTCTCTAACCCAGGGATCACCGGACAGTCATCTGGAGCAGGAACACTGGCTGATTTACACTCTCTCTCTCTAACCAAGGGATCATTGGCAGTGATCAGGAGCAGGAACCCTGGCTGATTTCCTCTCTCGCTCTCGAAACCAGGGATCAATGGACAGTGATCAGGAGCAGGAAGCCTGGCTGATTTCCCCTCTCTCTTTCTCTTTAACCCAGGGATCACTGGACAGTGATCAGGAGCAGGAAACCTGGCTGATTTCTCCCCCTCTCTCTCTCTAACCAGGGGATCACTTGACCATGATCAAGAGCAGGAACCCTAGCTGATTTCCCCTCTCTCTCTCTCTCTAACCCAGGGATCACTGGACAGTGACCAGGAGCAGCATCCATGGCTGATATCCCCCCCCGTCTCTCTCTCTAACCCGGGGATCACTGGACAGTGATCAGGAGCAGGTACCCTGGCTGATTTCCTATCTTTCTCTAACCAAGGGATCACTGCAGAGTGGACAGTGAACAGGAGCAGGAAACCTGGCTAATTTCCCCTCTCTCTCTCTCTCTCTTTAACCCAGGGATCACTGGACAATGAGCAGGAGCCAGAAACTTGGCTGATTTCCCCTCTCTCTCTAAACCAGGGTTCACTGGACAGTGATCAGGAGCAGGAAACATGGCGGATTTCCTCTCTCTATCTCTAACCAAGTGATCACTGGACAGTGATCAGGATCAGAATCCCTGGCTGATATCCCCTCTCTGCCTTACTAACCCAGGAATCACTGGACAGAGATCAGCAGCAGGAACCTTGGCTGACTTCCCCCCCTCTCTGTCTAACCCGAGGATCACTTAACAGTGATCAGAAACCCGGGCGGATTTCCACTATCTCTCTCTAACTCAGGGATCACTGGACAGTGATCAGGAGCAGGAACCCTGGCTGATTTCCCCTCTCTCTCACTGACCCAGGGATCACTGGACAGGGATCAGCAGCAGGAACCTTGGCTGATTTCTCCCCCTCTCTCTCTCTAACCAGGGGATCACTTGACCGTGATCAAGAGCAGGAGCCCAGGCTGATTTCCCTCTCTCTCTCTCTCTCTCTCTAACCCAGGGATCACTGGACAGTGAGCATGAGCCAGAACCCTGGCTGATTTCCCCTCTCTCTCCTAACCCAGGGATCACTGGACAGTGAGCATGAGCCAGAACCCTGGCTGATTTCCGCTCTCTCACTGAACCAGGGATCACTGCACAGTGATCAGGAGCAAGAACCCTGGCTGATTTCCCCTCTCACTCTCTCTCTCTAACCCAGGGATCACTGCACAGTGAGCAGGAGCCAGAACCCTGGCTGATTTCCCCTCTCTCTCACTAACCCAGGGATCACTGGACAGTGATCAGGAGCAGGAACCCTGGCTGATTTCCCCTCTCTCTCTGAACCAGGGATCACTGGACAGTGATCAGGAGCAGGAAACGTTGCTGATTTCCTCTCTCTATCTCTAACCAAGTGATCACTGGACAGTGATCAGAAGCAGGAATCCTGGCTGATTTCTCCACTCTCTCTAACCCAGGGATCACCGGACAGTCATCTGGAGCAGGAACACTGGCTGATTTACACTCTCTCTCTCTAACCAAGGGATCATTGGCAGTGATCAGGAGCAGGAACCCTGGCTGATTTCCTCTCTCGATCTCTAAACCAGGGATCAATGGACAGTGATCAGGAGCAGGAAGCCTGGCTGATTTCCCCTCTCTCTTTCTCTTTAACCCAGGGATCACTGGACAGTGATCAGGAGCAGGAAACCTGGCTGATTTCTCCCCCTCTCTCTCTCTAACCAGGGGATCACTTGACCACGATCAAGAGCAGGAACCCTAGCTGATTTCCCCTCTCTCTCTCTCTCTAACCCAGGGATCACTGGACAGTGAGCAGGAGCCAGAACCCTGGCTGATTTCCCCTCTCTCACTGAACCAGGGATCACTGGACAGTGATCAGGAGCAGGAACCCAGGCTGATTTCCCCTCTCTCTCTCTCTAACCCAGGGATCACTGGACAGGGATCAGCAGCAGGAACCCTGGCTGATTTCCCCTCTCTCTCTCTAACCCAGGGATCACTGGACAGGGATCAGCAGCAGGAACCTTGGCTGATTTCTCGCCCTCTCTCTCTCTAACCCGGGGATCACTTGACCATGATCAAGAGCAGGAGCCCAGGCTGATTTCCTCTCTCTCTCTCTCTCTCTCTAACCCAGGAATCACTGAACAGTGATCAGGATCAGAATCCCTGGCTGATATCCCCTCTCTGCCTTTCTAAACCAGGAATAACTGAACAGTGATCAGGATCAGAATCCCTGGCTGATATCCCCTCTCTGCGTTACTAACCCAGGAATAACTGAACAGTGATCAGCAGCAGGAACCTTGGCTGACTTCCCCCCTCTCTGTCTAACCCGAGGATCACTGGACAGTGATCAGAAACACGGGCGGATTTCCACTATCTCTCTCTAACTCAGGGATCACTGGACAGGGATCAGGAGCAGGAACCCAGGCTGATGTCCCCTCACTCTCTCTCTCAAACCCAGGGATCACTGGACAGTGAGCAGGAGCCAGAACCCTGGCTGATTTCCCCTCTCTCTCTGAATCAGGGATCACTGGACAGTGATAGGAGCAGGAAACGTTCCTGATTTCCACTCTCTATCTCTAACCAAGTGATCACTGGACAGTGATCAGAAGCAGGAATCCTGGCCGATTTCTCCACTCTCTCTAACCCAGGGATCACTGGACAGTCATCTGGAGCAGGAACACTGGCTGATTTCCCCTCTCTCTCTCTGACCAAGGGATCACTGGCAGTGATCAGGAGCTGGAACCCTGGCTGATTTCCTCTCTCGCTCTCTAAACCAGGGATCACTGGACAGTGATCAGGAGCAGGGACCCTGGCTGATTTCACCTCACTCTCTAACCCAGGGATTACTGGACAGTGATCAGGAGCAGGAACCCTGGCTGATTTCCCCTCTCTCTAACCCAGGGATCACCTGACAGTGATCAGGAGCAGGAAGCCTGGCTGATTTCGCCTCTCTCTTTCTATTTAACCCAGGGATCACTGGACAGTGATCAGGAGCAGGAACCCTGGTTTATTTCCCCTCTGTATCTCTCTCTATAAACCAGGATTCACTGGACAGAGATCAGGAGCAGGAACCCTGGCTGATTTCCCCTCACTCTCTAACCCAGGGATCACTGGACAGTGATCAGGAGCAGGAACCCTGGCTGATTTCCCCTCTCTCTCTAACCCAGGGATCACTGGACAGTGATCAGGAGCAGGAACCCTGGCTGATTTCCCCTCACTCTCACTAACCCAGGGATCACCTGACAGTGATCAGCAGCAGGAACCCTGGCTGATTTCCCCTCTCTCTTTCTCATTAACCCAGGGATCACTGGACAGTGATCAGGAGCAGGAACCCTGGCTGATTTCCCCTCTATATCTCTCTCTATAAACCAGGATTCACTGAACAGAGATCAGGAGCAGGAACCCTGGCTGATTTCTCCACTCTCTCCAACCCAGGAATCACTGAACAGTGATCAGGATCAGAATCCCTGGTTGATATCCCCTCTCTGCCTTACTAACCCAGGAATAACTGGACAGTGATCAGCAGCAGGAACCTTGGCTGACTTCCCCCTTCTTTGTCTAACCCGAGGATCACTGGACAGTGATCAGAAACCCGGACGGATTTCCACTATCTCTCTCTAACTCAGGGATCACTGAACAGTGATCAGGAGCAGGACCCCTGGCTGATTTCCCCTCTCTCTCACTAACCCAGGGATCACTGGACAGGGATCAGCAGCAGGAACCCTGGCTGATTTCCCCTCGCTCTCACTAACCCAGGGATTACTGGACAGGGTTCAGCATCAGGAACCTTGGCTGATTTCTCCCCCTCTCTCTCTCTAACCAGGGGATCACTTGACCATGATCAAGAGCAGGAGCCCAGGCTGATTTCCCCTCTCTCTCTCTCTCTAACCCCGGGATCACTGGACAGTGAGCAGGAGCCAGAACCCTGGCTGATTTCCGCTCTCTCACTGAACCAGGGATCACTGCACAGTGATCAGGAGCAGGAACCCTGGCTGATTTCCCCTCTCACTCCCTCTCTCTAACCCAGGGATCACTGGACAGTGAGCAGGAGCCAGAACCCTGGCTGATTTCCCCTCTCTCTCTGAACCAGAGATCACTGGACAGTGATCAGGAGCAGGAAACGTTCCTGATTTCCTCTCTCTATCTCTAAGCAAGTGATCACTGGACAGTGATCAGAAGCAGGAATCCTGGCTGATTTCTCCACTCTCTCTAACCCAGGGATCACCGGACAGTCATCTGGAGCAGGAACACAGGCTGATTTCCCCTCTCTCTCTCTAAACCAGGGATCACTGGCAGTGATCAGGAGCAGTAACCCTGGCTGATTTCACCTCACTTTCTAACCCAGGGATCACTGGACAGTGATCAGGAGCAGGAACCCTGGCTGATTTCCCCTCTCTCTCACTAACCCAGGGATCACCTGACAGTGATCAGGAGCAGGAAGCCTGGCTGATTTCCCCTCTCTCTTTCTCTTTAACGCAGGGATCACTGGACAGTGATCAGGAGCAGGAACCCTGGCTGATTTCCCCTCTGTATCTCTCTTTATAAACCAGGATTCACTGGACAGAGATCAGGACCAGGAACCCTGGCTGATTTCTCCTATTTCTCTCTAACCCAGGAATCACTGAACAGTGATCAGCATCAGAATCCCTGGCTGATATCCCCTCTATGCCTTTCTAACCCAGGAATAACAGGACAGTGATCAGGAGCAGGAACCCTAGCTGATTTCCCCTCTCTCTCTCTAACCCAGGAATCACTGGACAGGGATCATCAGCAGGAACCATGGCAGATTACGCCCCTCTCACTATCGCTAACCCAGGGATCAAAGTAGAGTGAGCAGGACCCAGAACTCTGGCTGATTTCCCCACTCTCTCTGAACCAGGGATCACTGGACAGTGATCAGGAGCAGGAACGCTGGCCGATTTCCCCTCTCTCCTTCTAACCCAGGGATCACTGGACAGTGACCAGGAGCAGCATCCCTGGCTGATATCACCCCGCTCTCTCTCTCTAACCAGGGGATCACTTGACCATGATCAAGAGCCAGAACCCTAGCTGATTTCCGCTCTCTCACTGAACCAGGGATCACTGCACAGTGATCAGGAGCAGGAACCCTGGCTGATTTCCCCGCTAACTCTCTCTCTCTATCCCAGGGATCACCGGACAGTGATCTGGAGCAGGAACACTGGCTGATTTCCCCTCTCTCTCTCTAACCAAGGGGTCATTGGCAGTGGTCAGGAGCAGGAACCCTGGCTGATTTCCTCTCTCGCTCTCTAAACCAGGGATCACTGGACAGGGATCATCAGCAGGAACCATGGCAGATTACGCCCCTCTCACTCTCGCTAACCCAGGGATCAAAGGAGAGTGAGCAGGACCCAGAACTCTGGCTGATTTCCCCTCTCTCTCTGAACCAGGGATCACTGGACAGTGATCAGGAGCAGGAACCCTGGCCGATTTCCCCTCTCTCCTTCTAACCCAGGGATCACTGGACAGTGACCAGGAGCAGCATCCCTGGCTGATATCACCCCGCTCTCTCTCTCTAACCAGGGGATCACTTGACCATGATCAAGAGCCAGAACCCTGGCTGATTTCCGCTCTCTCACTGAACCAGGGATCACTGCACAGTGATCAGGAGCAGGAACCCTGGCTGATTTCCCCGCTAACTCTCTCTCTCTATCCCAGGGATCACCGGACAGTCATCTGGAGCAGGAACACTGGCTGATTTCCCCTCTCTCTCTCTAACCAAGGGGTCATTGGCAGTGATCAGGAGCAGGAACCCTGGCTGATTTCCTCTCTCGCTCTCTAAACCAGGGATCACTGGACAGCGATCAGGAGCAGTAACCCTGGCTGATTTCCCCTCTCTCTCACTAACGCAGGGATCACCTGACAGTGAGCAGGAGCAGGAACCCTGGCTGATTTCCACTCACTCTTTCTCTTTAACCCAGGGATCACTGGACAGTGATCAGGAGCAGGAACCCTGGCTTAATTCCCCGCTGTCTCTCTCTCTCTATAAACCAGGATTCACTGGACAGAGATCAGGAGCAGGAACCCTGGCTGATTTCACCTCTCTCTCTCTAACCCAGGAATCACTGAACAGTGATCAGGATCAGAATCCCTGGATGATATCCCCTCTCTGCCTTTCTAACCCAGGAATAAATGGACAGTGATCAGGAGCAGGAACCCTAGCTGATTTCCCCTCTCTCTCTCTAACCCAGGAATCACTGGACAGGGATCATCAGCAGGAACCATGGGCGATTACGCCCCTCTCACTCTCTCTAACCCAGGGATCAAAGGAGAGTGAGCAGGACCCAGAACCCTGGCTGATTTCCCCTCTCTCTCTGAACCAGGCATCACTGGACAGTGATCAGGAGCAGGTACCCTGGCTGATTTCCCCTCTCTCTCTGAACCAGGGATCACTGGACAGTGATCAGGAGCAGGAACCCTGGCTGATTTCCCCTCTCTCTCTCTCTAACCCAGGGATCACTGGACAGTGACCAGGAGCAGCAAACCTGGCTGATATCCCCCCCCCCGTCTCTCTCTCTAACCCGGGGATCACTGGACAGTGATCAGGAGCAGGTACCCTGGCTAATTTCCTATCTTTCTCTAACCAAGGGATCACTACAGAGTGGACAGTGAACAGGAGCAGGAAACCTGGCTAATTTCCCCTCTCTCTCTCTCTAACCCAGGGATCACTGGACAGTGAGCAGGAGCCAGAACCTTGGCTGATTTCCCCTCTCTCTCTGAACCAGGGTTCACTGGACAGTGATCAGGAGCAGGAACCCTGGCTGATTTCCTCTCTCTATCTCTAATCAAGTGATCACTGGACAGTGATCAGAAGCAGGAATCCTGGCTGATTTCTCCACTCTCTCTAACCCAGGGATCACTGGACAGTGATCAGGAGCAGGAACCCTGGCTGATTTCCCCTCACTCTCACTAACCCAGAGATCACTTGACAGTGACCAGGAGCAGGAAGCCTAGCTGATTTCCCCCCTCTCTTTCTCTTTAACCCAGGGATCACTGGACAGTGATCAGGAGCAGGAACCCTGGTTGATTTCCCCTCTGTATCTCTCTCTATAAACCAGGATTCACTGGACAGAGATCAGCAGCAGGAACCCTGGCTGATTTCTCCTCTCTCTCTCTAACCCAGGAATCACTGAACAGTGATCAGGATCAGAATCCCTGGCTGATATACCCTCTCTGCCTTTCTAACCCAGGAATAACTGGACAGTGATCAGGAGCAGGAACCCTAGCTGATTTCCCCTCTCTCTCTCTAACCCAGGAATCACTGGACAGGGATCATCAGCAGGAACCATGGCAGATTACGCCCCTCTCACTCTCTCTAACCCAGGGATCAAAGGAGAGTGAGCAGGACCCAGAACCCTGGCTGATTTCCCCTCTCTCTCTGAACCAGGGATCACTGGACAGTGATCAGGAGCAGGAACCCTGGCCGATTTCCTCCATCTCTTTCAAAACCAGGGATCACTGGAAAGTGACCTAGAGCAGCAACCCTGGCTGATATCAGCCCCCTCTCTCCCTCTAACCCAGGGATCACTGGACAGTGATCAGGAGCAGGTACCCTGGCTGATTTCCTATCTTTCTCTAACCAAGGGATCACTGCAGAGTGGACAGTGAACAGGAGCAGGAAACCTGGCTAATTTCCCCACTCTCTCTCTCTCTTTAACCCAGGTATCACTGGACAGTGATCAGGAGCAGGAACCCTGGCAGATTTCCTCTCTCTCTCTCTAAACCAGGGATCACTGGACAGTGAGCAGGAGCCAGAACCTTGGCTGATTTCCCCTCTCTCTCTGAACCAGGGATCACTGGACAGTGATCAGGAGCAGGAAACGTTGCTGATTTCCTCTCTCTATCTCTAACCAAGTGATCACTGGACAGTGATCAGAAGCAGGAATCCTGGCTGATTTCTCCACTCTCTCTAACCCAGGGATCACTCGACAGTGAGCAGGAGCCAGAACCCTGGCTGATTTCCGCTCTCTCACTGAACCAGGGATCACTGCACAGTGATCAGGAGCAGGAACCCAGGCTGATTTCCCCTCTCTCACTCTCTCTCTCTAACCCAGGGATCACTGGACAGTGAGCAGGAGCCAGAACCCTGGCTGATTTCCCCTCTCTCTCTGAACCAGGGATCACTGGACAGTGATCAGGAGCAGGAAACGTTGCTGATTTCCACTCTCTATCTCTAACCAAGTGATCACTGGACAGTGATCAGAAGCAGGAATCCTGGCTGATTTCTCCACTCTCTCTAACCCAGGGATCACTGGACAGTGATCAGCAGCAGGAAACGTTGCTGATTTCCACTCTCTATCTCTAACCAAGTGATCACTGGACAGTGATCAGAAGCAGGAATCCTGGCTGATTTCTCCACTCTCTCTAACCCAGGGATCACCGGACAGTCATCTGGAGCAGGAACACTGGCTGATTTCCCCTCTCTCTCTCTAACCAAGGGATCATTGGCAGTGATCAGGAGCAGGAACCCTGGCTGATTTCCTCTCTCGCTCTCTAAACCAGGAATCACTGGACAGTGATCAGGAGCAGGAACCCTGGCTGATTTCCCCTCTCTCTCACTAACCCAGGGATCACCTGACAGTGATCAGCAGCAGGAACCCTGGCTGATTTCCTCTCTCGTTCTCTAACCCAGGGATCACCTGACAGTGATCAGCAGCAGGAAGCCTGGCTGATTTCCCCTCTCTCTTTCTCTTTAATCCAGGGATCACTGGACAGTGATCAGGAGCAGGAACCCTGGCTGATTTCCCCTCTCTCTCTCTAACCCAGGAATCACTGAACAGTGATCAGGATCAGAATCCCTGGCTGATATCCCCTCTCTGCCTTTCTAACACAGGAATAACTGGACAGTGATCAGGAGCAGGAACCCTAGCTGATTTCCCCTCTCTCTCTCTAACCCAGGAATCAATGGACAGGGAGCATCAGCAGGAACCATGGCAGATTACGCCCCTCTCACTCTTCCTAACCCAGGGATCAAAGGAGAGTGAGCAGGACCCAGAGGCCTGGCTGATTTCCCCTCTCTCTCTGAACCAGGGATCACTGGACAGTGATCAGGAGCAGGAACCTTGGCCGATTTCCCCTCTCTCTCTCTCCAACCCAGGGATCACTGGACAGTGACCAGGAGCAGCAAACCTGGCTGATATCCCCCCCCCCCCCTTCTCTCTCTAACTCGGGGATCACTGGACAGTGATCAGGAGCAGGTACCCTGGCTGATTTCCTATCTTTCTCTAACCAATGGATCACTGCAGAGTGGACAGTGACCAGGAGCAGGAAACCTGGCTGATTTCCCCTCTCTCTCACTAACCCAGGGATCACTGGACAGGGATCAGCAGCAGGAACCCTGGCTGATTTCCCCTCGCTCTCACTAACCCAGGGATTACTGGACAGGGTTCAGCATCAGGAACCTTGGCTGATTTCTCCCCCTCTCTCTCTCTAACCAGGGGATCACTTGACCATGATCAAGAGCAGGAGCCCAGGCTGATTTCCCCTCTCTCTCTCTCTCTCTAACCCCGGGATCACTGGACAGTGAGCAGGAGCCAGAACCCTGGCTGATTTCCGCTCTCTCACTGAACCAGGGATCACTGCACAGTGATCAGGAGCAGGAACCCTGGCTGATTTCCCCTCTCACTCCCTCTCTCTAACCCAGGGATCACTGGACAGTGAGCAGGAGCCAGAACCCTGGCTGATTTCCCCTCTCTCTCTGAACCAGAGATCACTGGACAGTGATCAGGAGCAGGAAACGTTCCTGATTTCCTCTCTCTATCTCTAAGCAAGTGATCACTGGACAGTGATCAGAAGCAGGAATCCTGGCTGATTTCTCCACTCTCTCTAACCCAGGGATCACCGGACAGTCATCTGGAGCAGGAACACAGGCTGATTTCCCCTCTCTCTCTCTAAACCAGGGATCACTGGCAGTGATCAGGAGCAGTAACCCTGGCTGATTTCACCTCACTTTCTAACCCAGGGATCACTGGACAGTGATCAGGAGCAGGAACCCTGGCTGATTTCCCCTCTCTCTCACTAACCCAGGGATCACCTGACAGTGATCAGGAGCAGGAAGCCTGGCTGATTTCCCCTCTCTCTTTCTCTTTAACGCAGGGATCACTGGACAGTGATCAGGAGCAGGAACCCTGGCTGATTTCCCCTCTGTATCTCTCTTTATAAACCAGGATTCACTGGACAGAGATCAGGACCAGGAACCCTGGCTGATTTCTCCTATTTCTCTCTAACCCAGGAATCACTGAACAGTGATCAGCATCAGAATCCCTGGCTGATATCCCCTCTATGCCTTTCTAACCCAGGAATAACAGGACAGTGATCAGGAGCAGGAACCCTAGCTGATTTCCCCTCTCTCTCTCTAACCCAGGAATCACTGGACAGGGATCATCAGCAGGAACCATGGCAGATTACGCCCCTCTCACTATCGCTAACCCAGGGATCAAAGTAGAGTGAGCAGGACCCAGAACTCTGGCTGATTTCCCCACTCTCTCTGAACCAGGGATCACTGGACAGTGATCAGGAGCAGGAACGCTGGCCGATTTCCCCTCTCTCCTTCTAACCCAGGGATCACTGGACAGTGACCAGGAGCAGCATCCCTGGCTGATATCACCCCGCTCTCTCTCTCTAACCAGGGGATCACTTGACCATGATCAAGAGCCAGAACCCTAGCTGATTTCCGCTCTCTCACTGAACCAGGGATCACTGCACAGTGATCAGGAGCAGGAACCCTGGCTGATTTCCCCGCTAACTCTCTCTCTCTATCCCAGGGATCACCGGACAGTGATCTGGAGCAGGAACACTGGCTGATTTCCCCTCTCTCTCTCTAACCAAGGGGTCATTGGCAGTGGTCAGGAGCAGGAACCCTGGCTGATTTCCTCTCTCGCTCTCTAAACCAGGGATCACTGGACAGGGATCATCAGCAGGAACCATGGCAGATTACGCCCCTCTCACTCTCGCTAACCCAGGGATCAAAGGAGAGTGAGCAGGACCCAGAACTCTGGCTGATTTCCCCTCTCTCTCTGAACCAGGGATCACTGGACAGTGATCAGGAGCAGGAACCCTGGCCGATTTCCCCTCTCTCCTTCTAACCCAGGGATCACTGGACAGTGACCAGGAGCAGCATCCCTGGCTGATATCACCCCGCTCTCTCTCTCTAACCAGGGGATCACTTGACCATGATCAAGAGCCAGAACCCTGGCTGATTTCCGCTCTCTCACTGAACCAGGGATCACTGCACAGTGATCAGGAGCAGGAACCCTGGCTGATTTCCCCGCTAACTCTCTCTCTCTATCCCAGGGATCACCGGACAGTCATCTGGAGCAGGAACACTGGCTGATTTCCCCTCTCTCTCTCTAACCAAGGGGTCATTGGCAGTGATCAGGAGCAGGAACCCTGGCTGATTTCCTCTCTCGCTCTCTAAACCAGGGATCACTGGACAGCGATCAGGAGCAGTAACCCTGGCTGATTTCCCCTCTCTCTCACTAACGCAGGGATCACCTGACAGTGAGCAGGAGCAGGAACCCTGGCTGATTTCCACTCACTCTTTCTCTTTAACCCAGGGATCACTGGACAGTGATCAGGAGCAGGAACCCTGGCTTAATTCCCCGCTGTCTCTCTCTCTCTATAAACCAGGATTCACTGGACAGAGATCAGGAGCAGGAACCCTGGCTGATTTCACCTCTCTCTCTCTAACCCAGGAATCACTGAACAGTGATCAGGATCAGAATCCCTGGATGATATCCCCTCTCTGCCTTTCTAACCCAGGAATAAATGGACAGTGATCAGGAGCAGGAACCCTAGCTGATTTCCCCTCTCTCTCTCTAACCCAGGAATCACTGGACAGGGATCATCAGCAGGAACCATGGGCGATTACGCCCCTCTCACTCTCTCTAACCCAGGGATCAAAGGAGAGTGAGCAGGACCCAGAACCCTGGCTGATTTCCCCTCTCTCTCTGAACCAGGCATCACTGGACAGTGATCAGGAGCAGGAACCCTGGCTGATTTCCCCCCTCTCTCTGAACCAGGGATCACTGGACAGTGATCAGGAGCAGGAACCCTGGCTGATTTCCCCTCTCTCTCTCTCTAACCCAGGGATCACTGGACAGTGACCAGGAGCAGCAAACCTGGCTGATATCCCCCCCCCCCGTCTCTCTCTCTAACCCGGGGATCACTGGACAGTGATCAGGAGCAGGTACCCTGGCTAATTTCCTATCTTTCTCTAACCAAGGGATCACTACAGAGTGGACAGTGAACAGGAGCAGGAAACCTGGCTAATTTCCCCTCTCTCTCTCTCTAACCCAGGGATCACTGGACAGTGAGCAGGAGCCAGAACCTTGGCTGATTTCCCCTCTCTCTCTGAACCAGGGTTCACTGGACAGTGATCAGGAGCAGGAACCCTGGCTGATTTCCTCTCTCTATCTCTAATCAAGTGATCACTGGACAGTGATCAGAAGCAGGAATCCTGGCTGATTTCTCCACTCTCTCTAACCCAGGGATCACTGGACAGTGATCAGGAGCAGGAACCCTGGCTGATTTCCCCTCACTCTCACTAACCCAGAGATCACTTGACAGTGACCAGGAGCAGGAAGCCTAGCTGATTTCCCCTCTCTCTTTCTCTTTAACCCAGGGATCACTGGACAGTGATCAGGAGCAGGAACCCTGGTTGATTTCCCCTCTGTATCTCTCTCTATAAACCAGGATTCACTGGACAGAGATCAGCAGCAGGAACCCTGGCTGATTTCTCCTCTCTCTCTCTAACCCAGGAATCACTGAACAGTGATCAGGATCAGAATCCCTGGCTGATATACCCTCTCTGCCTTTCTAACCCAGGAATAACTGGACAGTGATCAGGAGCAGGAACCCTAGCTGATTTCCCCTCTCTCTCTCTAACCCAGGAATCACTGGACAGGGATCATCAGCAGGAACCATGGCAGATTACGCCCCTCTCACTCTCTCTAACCCAGGGATCAAAGGAGAGTGAGCAGGACCCAGAACCCTGGCTGATTTCCCCTCTCTCTCTGAACCAGGGATCACTGGACAGTGATCAGGAGCAGGAACCCTGGCTGATTTCCCCTCTCTCTCTGAACCAGGGATCACTGGACAGTGATCAGGAGCAGGAACCCTGGCCGATTTCCTCCATCTCTTTCAAAACCAGGGATCACTGGAAAGTGACCTAGAGCAGCAACCCTGGCTGATATCAGCCCCCTCTCTCCCTCTAACCCAGGGATCACTGGACAGTGATCAGGAGCAGGTACCCTGGCTGATTTCCTATCTTTCTCTAACCAAGGGATCACTGCAGAGTGGACAGTGAACAGGAGCAGGAAACCTGGCTAATTTCCCCACTCTCTCTCTCTCTTTAACCCAGGGATCACTGGACAGTGATCAGGAGCAGGAACCCTGGCAGATTTCCTCTCTCTCTCTCTAAACCAGGGATCACTGGACAGTGAGCAGGAGCCAGAACCTTGGCTGATTTCCCCTCTCTCTCTGAACCAGGGATCACTGGACAGTGATCAGGAGCAGGAAACGTTGCTGATTTCCTCTCTCTATCTCTAACCAAGTGATCACTGGACAGTGATCAGAAGCAGGAATCCTGGCTGATTTCTCCACTCTCTCTAACCCAGGGATCACTCGACAGTGAGCAGGAGCCAGAACCCTGGCTGATTTCCGCTCTCTCACTGAACCAGGGATCACTGCACAGTGATCAGGAGCAGGAACCCAGGCTGATTTCCCCTCTCTCACTCTCTCTCTCTAACCCAGGGATCACTGGACAGTGAGCAGGAGCCAGAACCCTGGCTGATTTCCCCTCTCTCTCTGAACCAGGGATCACTGGACAGTGATCAGGAGCAGGAAACGTTGCTGATTTCCACTCTCTATCTCTAACCAAGTGATCACTGGACAGTGATCAGAAGCAGGAATCCTGGCTGATTTCTCCACTCTCTCTAACCCAGGGATCACTGGACAGTGATCAGCAGCAGGAAACGTTGCTGATTTCCACTCTCTATCTCTAACCAAGTGATCACTGGACAGTGATCAGAAGCAGGAATCCTGGCTGATTTCTCCACTCTCTCTAACCCAGGGATCACCGGACAGTCATCTGGAGCAGGAACACTGGCTGATTTCCCCTCTCTCTCTCTAACCAAGGGATCATTGGCAGTGATCAGGAGCAGGAACCCTGGCTGATTTCCTCTCTCGCTCTCTAAACCAGGAATCACTGGACAGTGATCAGGAGCAGGAACCCTGGCTGATTTCCCCTCTCTCTCACTAACCCAGGGATCACCTGACAGTGATCAGCAGCAGGAACCCTGGCTGATTTCCTCTCTCGTTCTCTAACCCAGGGATCACCTGACAGTGATCAGCAGCAGGAAGCCTGGCTGATTTCCCCTCTCTCTTTCTCTTTAATCCAGGGATCACTGGACAGTGATCAGGAGCAGGAACCCTGGCTGATTTCCCCTCTCTCTCTCTAACCCAGGAATCACTGAACAGTGATCAGGATCAGAATCCCTGGCTGATATCCCCTCTCTGCCTTTCTAACACAGGAATAACTGGACAGTGATCAGGAGCAGGAACCCTAGCTGATTTCCCCTCTCTCTCTCTAACCCAGGAATCAATGGACAGGGAGCATCAGCAGGAACCATGGCAGATTACGCCCCTCTCACTCTTCCTAACCCAGGGATCAAAGGAGAGTGAGCAGGACCCAGAGGCCTGGCTGATTTCCCCTCTCTCTCTGAACCAGGGATCACTGGACAGTGATCAGGAGCAGGAACCTTGGCCGATTTCCCCTCTCTCTCTCTCCAACCCAGGGATCACTGGACAGTGACCAGGAGCAGCAAACCTGGCTGATATCCCCCCCCCCCCTTCTCTCTCTAACTCGGGGATCACTGGACAGTGATCAGGAGCAGGTACCCTGGCTGATTTCCTATCTTTCTCTAACCAATGGATCACTGCAGAGTGGACAGTGACCAGGAGCAGGAAACCTGGCTAATGTCCCCTCTCTCTCTCTCTCTCTAACCCAGGGATCACTGGACAGTGAGCAGGAGCCAGAACCTTGGCTGATTTCCTCTCTCTCTCTGAACCAGGGATCACTGGACAGTGATCAGGAGCAGGAAACGTTGCTGATTTCCTCTCTCTATCTCTAACCAATTGATCACTGGACAGTGATCAGAAGCAGGAATCCTGGCTGATTTCTCCACTCTCTCTAACCCAGGGATCACTGGACAGTGATCAGGAGCAGGAACCCTGGCTGATTTCCACTATCTCTCACTAACCCAGGGATCACCGGACAGTGATCAGGAGCAGGAAGCCTGGCTGATTTCCCCTCTATATCTCTCTCTATAAACCAGGATTCACTGAACAGAGATCAGGAGCAGGAACCCTGGCTGATTTCCCCTCTATATCTCTCTCTCTAACCCAGGGATCACTGAACAGTGATCAGGATCAGAATCCCTGGCTGATATCCCCTCTCTGCCTTTCTAACCCAGGAATAACTGAACAGTGATCAGCAGCAGGAACCTTGGCTGACTTCCCCCCTCTCTGTCTAACCCGAGGATCACTGGACAGTGATCAGAAACCCGGGCGGATTTCCACTATCTCTCTCTAACTCAGGGATCACTGGACAGTGATCAGGAGCAGGAACCCTGGCTGATTTCCCCTCTCTCTCACTGACCCAGGGATCACTGGACAGGGATCAGCAGCAGGAACCTTGGCTGATTTCTCCCCCTCTCTCTCTCTAACCAGGGGATCACTTGACCATGATCAAGAGCAGGAGCCCAGGCTGATTTCCCTCTCTCTCTCTCTCTCTCTCTAACCCAGGGATCACTGGACAGTGAGCAGGAGCCAGAACCCTGGCTGATTTCCCCTCTCTCTCTGAACCAGGGATCACTGGACAGTGATCAGGAGCAGGAAACGTTGCTGATTTCCACTCTCTTTCTCTAACCAAGTGATCACTGGACAGTGATCAGAAGCAGGAATCCTGGCTGATTTCTCCACTCTCTCTAACCCAGGGATCACCGGACAGTCATCTGGAGCAGGAACCCTGGCTGATTTCCCCTCTCTCTTACTAACCCAGGGATCACCTGACAGTGATCAGCAGCAAGAAGCCTGGCTGATTTCACCTCTCTCTTTCTCTTTAACCCAGGGATCACTGGACAGTGATCAGGAGCAGGAACCCTGGCTTATTTCCCCGCTGTATCTCTCGCTATAAACCAGGATTCACTGGACAGAGATCAGGAGCAGGAACCCTGGCTGATTTCTCCTCTCTCTCTCTAACCCAGGAATCACTGAACAGTGATCAGAATCAGAATCCCTGGCTGATATCACCTCTCTGCCTTTCTAACCCAGGAATAAATGGACAGTGATCAGGAGCAGGAACCCTAGCTGATTTGCCCTCTCTCTCTCTAACCCAGGAATCAATGGACAGGGATCATCAGCAGGAACCATGGCAGATTACGCCCCTCTCACTCTTTCTAATCCAGGGATCAAAGGAGAGTGAGCAGGACCCAGAAGCCTGGCTGATTTCCCCTCTCTCTCTGAACCAGGGATCACTGGACAGTGATCAGGAGCAGGAATCCTGGCTGATTTCCCCTCTCTCTCTGAACCAGGAATCACAGGATAGTGATCAGTAGCTGGAACCCAGGCCGATTTCCCCTCTCTCTCTCTCTAACCCAGGGACCACTGTACAGTGATGAGGAGCAGCAAACCTGGCTGATATCCGCCCCCCCCCCTCTTTCTCTAACACGGGGATCACTGGACAGTGATCAGGAGCAGGTACCCTGGCTGATTTCCTATCTTTCTTTAACCAAGGGATCACTGCAGAGTGGACAGTGAACAGGAGCAGGAAACCTGGCTAATTTCCCCTCTCTCTCTCTCTCTCTCTAACCCAGGGATCACTGGACAGTGAGCAGGAGCCAGAACCTTGGCTGATTTCCCCTCTCTCTCTGAACCAGGGATCACTGGACAGTGATCAGGAGCAGGTACCCTGGCTGATTTCCCCTCTCTCTCTCTAACACGGGGATCACTGGACAGTGATCAGGAGCAGGTACCCTGGCTGATTTCCTATCTTTCTCTAACCAATGGATCACTGCAGAGTGGACAGTGATCAGAGGCAGGAATCCTAGCTGATTTCTCCACTCTCTCTAACCCAGGAATCAATGGACAGGGATCATCAGCAGGAACCATGGCAGATTACGCCCCTCTCACTCTTTCTAACACAGGGATCAAAGGAGAGTGAGCAGGACCCAGATGCCTGGCTGATTTCCCCTCTCTCTCTGAACCAGGGATCACTGGACAGTGATCAGGAGCAGGAACCCTGGCCGATTTCCCCTCTCTCTCTCTCTAACCCAGGAATCACTGAACAGTGATCAGGAGCAGGAACCCTGGCTGATATCCCCTCTCTGCCTTTCAAACCCAGGAATAACTGGACAGTGATCAGGAGCAGGAACCCTGGCTGATTTCCCCTCTCTCTCACTAACCCAGGGATCACTGGACAGGGATCAGCAGCAGGAACCTTGGCTGATTTCTCCCCCTCTCTCTCTCTAACCCAGGGATCACTGGACAGTGATCAGCAGCAGGAACCCTGGCTGATTTCCCCTCTCTCTCTCTCTAACCCAGGGATCACTGGACAGTGAGCAGGAGCAAGAACCCTGGCTGATTTCCCCTCTCTCACTGAACCAGGGATCACTGGACAGAGATCACGAGCAGGAACCATGGCTGATTTCCCCTCTCTCTCTCTCTCTAACCCAGGGATCACTGGACAGTGATCAGGAGCAGGAACCCTAGCTGATTTCACCTCACTCTCTAACCCAGGGATCACTGGACAGTGATCAGGAGCCAGAACCCTGGCTGATTTCCCCTCATTCTCTGAACCAGGGATCACTGGACAGTGATCAGGAGCAGGAACCCTGGCTGATTTCCCCTCTCTCTCACAAACCCAGGGATCACTTGACAGTGAACAGGAGCAGGAACCCTGGCTGATTTCCCCTCACTCTCTCTAACCCAGGGATCACTGAACAGTGAGCAGGAGCAGGAAACCTGGCTGATTTCCTCTCTCTATCTCTAACCAAGTGATCACTGGACAGTGATCAGGAGCAGGAATCCTGGCTGATTTCTCCACTCTCTCTAACCCAGGGAATATTGGACTGTGATCAGGAGCAGGAACCCTGGCTGATTTCCAATATCTCTCTCTAACCCAGGGATCACTGGACAGTGATCAGGAGCAGGAACCCTGGCTGATTTCCCCTCTCTCTAACCCAGGGATCACTGGACAGTGACCAGGAGCAGCAACCCTGGCTGATGTCACTCCTCTCTCTCTCTCTAACCCAGGGATCACTGGACAGTGATCAGGAGCAGGAAACCTAACTGATTTCACCTCTCTCTCTCTAACCAAGGGATCACTCGACTTTGATCAGTAACAAGTACCCTGGCAGATTACCTCTCTCTCTCTCTCTAATGCAGGGATCACTGGAAAGAGATCAGGAGTAGGAACCCTGGCTGATTTCCTCTCCCACTCTCTAAACCGGGGATCATTGGACAGTGATCAGGAAGAGGAACCTTGGCTGATTTCTCCCCCTCTCTCTCTCTAACCAGGGGATCACTTGACCATGATCAAGAGCAGGAGCCCAGGCTGATTTCCCTCTCTCTCTCTCTCTCTCTCTCTCTAACCCAGGGATCACTGGACAGTGAGCATGAGCCAGAACCCTGGCTGATTTCCGCTCTCTCACTGAACCAGGGATCACTGCACAGTGATCAGGAAGAGGAACACTGGCTGATATACCCTCTCACTCTCTCTCTCTAACCCAGGGATCACTGGACAGTGAGCAGGAGCCAGAACCCTGGCTGATTTCCCCTCTCTCTCTGAACCAGGGATCACTGGACAGTGATCAGGAGCAGGAAACGTTGCTGATTTCCACTCTCTATCTCTAACCAAGTGATCACTGGACAGTGATCAGAAGCAGGAATCCTGGCTGATTGCTCCACTCTCTCTAACCCAGGGATCACCGGACAGTCATCTGGAGCAGGAACACTGGCTGATTTCCCCTCTCTCTCTCTAACCAAGGGATCATTGGCAGTGATCAGCAGCAGGAACCCTGGCTGATTTCCTCTCTCGCTCTCTAAACCAGGGATCACTGGACAGTGATCAGGAGCAGGAACCCTGGCTGATTTCCCCTCTCTCTCACTAACCCAGGGATCACCTGACAGTGATCAGCAGCAAGAAGCTTGGCTGATTTCCCCTCTCTCTTTCTCTTTAACCCAGGGATCACTGGACAGTGATCAGGAGCAGGAACCCTGGCTTATTTCCCCGCTGTATCTCTCGCTATAAACCAGGATTCACTGGACAGAGATCAGGAGCAGGAACCTTGGCTGATTTCTCCTCTCTCTCTCTAACACAGGAATCACTGAACAGTGATCAGGATCAGAATCCCTGGCTGATATCCCCTCTCGGCCTTTCTAACCCAGGAATAAATGGACAGTGATCAGGAGCAGGAACCCTAGCTGATTTGCCCTCTCTCTCTCTAACCCAGGAATCAATGGACAGGGATCATCAGCAGGAACCATGGCAGATTACGCCCCTCTCACTCTTTCTAACCCAGGGATCAAAGGAGAGTGAGCAGGACCCAGAAGCCTGGCTGATTTCCCCTCTCTCTCTGAACCAGGGATCACTGGACAGTGATCAGGAGCAGGAACCCTGGCTGATTTCCCCTCTCTCTCTGAACCAGGAATCACAGGACAGTGATCAGTAGCTGGAACCCAGGCCGATTTCCCCTCTCTCTCTCTCTAACCCAGGGATCACTGTACAGTGACCAGGAGCAGCAAACCTGGCTGATATCCCCCCCCCCTCTCTCTCTAACACGGGGATCACTGGACAGTGATCAGGAGCAGGTACCCTGGCTGATTTCCTATCTTTCTCTAACCAAGGGATCACTGCAGAGTGGACAGTGACCAGGAGCAGGAAACCTGGCTAATGTCCCCTCTCTCTCTCTCTCTCTAACCCAGGGATCACTGGACAGTGAGCAGGAGCCAGAACCTTGGCTGATTTCCCCTCTCTCTCTGAACCAGGGATCACTGGACAGTGATCAGGAGCAGGAAACGTTGCTGATTTCCTCTCTCTATCTCTAACCAATTGATCACTGGACAGTGATCAGAAGCAGGAATCCTGGCTGATTTCTCCACTCTCTCTAACCCAGGGATCACTGGACAGTGATCAGGAGCAGGAACCCTGGCTGATTTCCACTATCTCTCACTAACCCAGGGATCACCGGACAGTGATCAGGAGCAGGAAGCCTGGCTGATTTCCCCTCTATATCTCTCTCTATAAACCAGGATTCACTGAACAGAGATCAGGAGCAGGAACCCTGGCTGATTTCCCCTCTATATCTCTCTCTCTAACCCAGGGATCACTGAACAGTGATCAGGATCAGAATCCCTGGCTGATATCCCCTCTCTGCCTTTCCAGCCCAGGAATAACTGAACAGTGATCAGCAGCAGGAACCTTGGCTGACTTCCCCCCTCTCTGTCTAACCCGAGGATCACTGGACAGTGATCAGAAACCCGGGCGGATTTCCACTATCTCTCTCTCTAACTCAGGGATCACTGGACAGTGATCAGGAGCAGGAACCCTGGCTGATTTCCCCTCTCTCTCACTAACCCAGGGATCACTGGACAGGGATCAGCAGCAGGAACCTTGGCTGATTTCTCCCCCTCTCTCTCTCTAACCAGGGGATCACTTGACCATGATCAAGAGCAGGAGCCCAGGCTGATTTCCCTCTCTCTCTCTCTCTCTCTCTCTCTCTCTAACCCAGGGATCACTGGACAGTGAGCAGGAGCCAGAACCCTGGCTGATTTCCGCTCTCTCACTGAACCAGGGATCACTGCACAGTGATCAGGAAGAGGAACACTGGCTGATATACCCTCTCACTCTCTCTCTCTAACCCAGGGATCACTGGACAGTGAGCAGGAGCCAGAACCCTGGCTGATTTCCCCTCTCTCTCTGAACCAGGGATCACTGGACAGTGATCAGGAGCAGGAAACGTTGCTGATTTCCACTCTCTATCTCTAACCAAGTGATCACTGGACAGTGATCAGAAGCAGGAATCCTGGCTGATTGCTCCACTCTCTCTAACCCAGGGATCACCGGACAGTCATCTGGAGCAGGAACACTGGCTGATTTCCCCTCTCTCTCTCTAACCAAGGGATCATTGGCAGTGATCAGCAGCAGGAACCCTGGCTGATTTCCTCTCTCTCTTTCTCTTTAACCCAGGGATCACTGGACAGTGATCAGGAGCAGGAACCCTGGTTGATTTCCCCTCTGTATCTCTCTCTATAAACCAGGATTCACTGGACAGAGATCAGCAGCAGGAACCCTGGCTGATTTCTCCTCTCTCTCTCTAACCCAGGAATCACTGAACAGTGATCAGGATCAGAATCCCTGGCTGATATACCCTCTCTGCCTTTCTAACCCAGGAATAACTGGACAGTGATCAGGAGCAGGAACCCTAGCTGATTTCCCCTCTCTCTCTCTAACCCAGGAATCACTGGACAGGGATCATCAGCAGGAACCATGGCAGATTACGCCCCTCTCACTCTCTCTAACCCAGGGATCAAAGGAGAGTGAGCAGGACCCAGAACCCTGGCTGATTTCCCCTCTCTCTCTGAGCCAGGGATCACTGGACAGTGATCAGGAGCAGGAACCCTGGCTGATTTCCCCTCTCTCTCTGAACCAGGGATCACTGGACAGTGATCAGGAGCAGAAACCCTGGCCGATTTCCCCCCTCTCTTTCAAAACCAGGGATCACTGGAAAGTGACCTAGAGCAGCAACCCTGGCTGATATCAGCCCCCTCTCTCCCTCTAACCCAGGGATCACTGGACAGTGATCAGGAGCAGGTACCCTGGCTGATTTCCTATCTTTCTCTAACCAAGGGATCACTGCAGAGTGGACAGTGAACAGGAGCAGGAAACCTGGCTAATTTCCCCACTCTCTCTCTCTCTCTAACCCAGGGATCACTGGACAGTGATCAGGAGCAGGAACCCTGGCAGATTTCCCCTCTCTCTCTCTAAACCAGGGATCACTGGACAGTGAGCAGGAGCCAGAACCTTGGCTGATTTCCCCTCTCTCTCTGAACCAGGGATCACTGGACAGTGATCAGGAGCAGGAAACGTTGCTGATTTCCTCTCTCTATCTCTAACCAAGTGATCACTGGACAGTGATCAGAAGCAGGAATCCTGGCTGATTTCTCCACTCTCTCTAACCCAGGGATCACTGGACAGTGAGCAGGAGCCAGAACCCTGGCTGATTTCCGCTCTCTCACTGAACCAGGGATCACTGCACAGTGATCAGGAGCAGGAACCCAGGCTGATTTCCCCTCTCTCACTCTCTCTCTCTAACCCAGGGATCACTGGACAGTGAGCAGGAGCCAGAACCCTGGCTGATTTCCCCTCTCTCTCTGAACCAGGGATCACTGGACAGTGATCAGGAGCAGGAAACGTTGCTGATTTCCACTCTCTATCTCTAACCAAGTGATCACTGGACAGTGATCAGAAGCAGGAATCCTGGCTGATTTCTCCACTCTCTCTAACCCAGGGATCACTGGACAGTGATCAGCAGCAGGAAACGTTGCTGATTTCCACTGTCTATCTCTAACCAAGTGATCACTGGACAGTGATCAGAAGCAGGAATCCTGGCTGATTTCTCCACTCTCTCTAACCCAGGGATCACCGGACAGTCATCTGGAGCAGGAACACTGGCTGATTTCCCCTCTCTCTCTCTAACCAAGGGATCATTGGCAGTGATCAGGAGCAGGAACCCTGGCTGATTTCCTCTCTCGCTCTCTAAACCAGGGATCACTGGACAGTGATCAGGAGCAGGAACCCTGGCTGATTTCCCCTCTCTCTCACTAACCCAGGGATCACCTGACAGTGATCAGCAGCAGGAACCCTGGCTGATTTCCTCTCTCGCTCTCTAACCCAGGGATCACCTGACAGTGATCAGCAGCAGGAAGCCTGGCTGATTTCCCCTCTCTCTTTCTCTTTAACCCAGGGATCACTGGACAGTGATCAGGAGCAGGAACCCTGGCTTATTTCCCCGCTGTATCTCTCTCTATAAACCAGGATTCACTGGACAGAGATCAGGAGCAGGAACCCTGGCTGATTTCCCCTCTCTCTCTCTAACCCAGGAATCACTGAACAGTGATCAGGATCAGAATCCCTGGCTGATATCCCCTCTCTGCCTTTCTAACCCAGGAATAACTGGACAGTGATCAGGAGCAGGAACCCTAGCTGATTTCCCCTCTCTCTCTCTCTAACCCAGGAATCAAAGGACAGGGATCATCAGCAGGAACCATGGCAGATTACGCCCCTCTCACTCTTTCTAACCCAGGGATCAAAGGAGAGTGAGCAGGACCCAGAAGCCTGGCTGATTTCCCCTCTCTCTCTGAACCAGGGATCACTGGACAGTGATCAGGAGCAGGAACTTTGGCCGATTTCCCCTCTCTCTCTCTCTAACCCAGGGATCACTGGACAGTGACCAGGAGCAGCAAACCTGGCTGATATCCGCCCCCCCTCTCTCTCTCTAACCCGGGGATCACTGGACAGTGATCAGGAGCAGGTACCCTGGCTGATTTCCTATCTTTCTCTAACCAATGGATCACTGCAGAGTGGACAGTGACCAGGAGCAGGAAACCTGGCTAATGTCCCCTCTCTCTCTCTCTCTCTAACCCAGGGATCACTGGACAGTGAGCAGGAGCCAGAACCTTGGCTGATTTCCTCTCTCTCTCTGAACCAGGGATCACTGGACAGTGATCAGGAGCAGGAAACGTTGCTGATTTCCTCTCTCTATCTCTAACCAATTGATCACTGGACAGTGATCAGAAGCAGGAATCCTGGCTGATTTCTCCACTCTCTCTAACCCAGGGATCACTGGACAGTGATCAGGAGCAGGAACCCTGGCTGATTTCCACTATCTCTCACTAACCCAGGGATCACCGGACAGTGATCAGGAGCAGGAAGCCTGGCTGATTTCCCCTCTATATCTCTCTCTATAAACCAGGATTCACTGAACAGAGATCAGGAGCAGGAACCCTGGCTGATTTCCCCTCTATATCTCTCTCTCTAACCCAGGGATCACTGAACAGTGATCAGGATCAGAATCCCTGGCTGATATCCCCTCTCTGCCTTTCTAACCCAGGAATAACTGAACAGTGATCAGCAGCAGGAACCTTGGCTGACTTCCCCTCTCTCTGTCTAACCCGAGGATCACTGGACAGTGATCAGAAACCCGGGCGGATTTCCACTATCTCTCTCTAACTCAGGGATCACTGGACAGTGATCAGGAGCAGGAACCCTGGCTGATTTCCCCTCTCTCTCACTAACCCAGGGATCACTGGACAGGGATCAGCAGCAGGAACCTTGGCTGATTTCTCCCCCTCTCTCTCTCTAACCAGGGGATCACTTGACCATGATCAAGAGCAGGAGCCAGGCTGATTTCTCTCTCTCTCTCTCGTGAGCATGAGCCAGAACCCTGGCTGATTTCCGCTCTCTCACTGAACCAGGGATCACTGCACAGTGATCAGGAAGAGGAACACTGGCTGATATACCCTCTCACACTCTCTCTCTCTAACCCAGGGATCACTGGACAGTGAGCAGGAGCCAGAACCCTGGCTGATTTCCCCTCTCTCTCTGAACCAGGGATCACTGGACAGTGATCAGGAGCAGGAAACGTTGCTGATTTCCACTCTCTATCTCTAACCAAGTGATCACTGGACAGTGATCAGAAGCAGGAATCCTGGCTGATTGCTCCACTCTCTCTAACCCAGGGATCACCGGACAGTCATCTGGAGCAGGAACACTGGCTGATTTCCCCTCTCTCTCTCTAACCAAGGGATCATTGGCAGTGATCAGCAGCAGGAACCCTGGCTGATTTCCTCTCTCGCTCTCTAAACCAGGGATCACTGGACAGTGATCAGGAGCAGGAACCCTGGCTGATTTCCCCTCTCTCTCACTAACCCAGGGATCACCTGACAGTGATCAGGAGCGGAATCCTGGCTGATTTCCCCTCTCTCTCTAACCCAGGGATCACTGGACAGTGATCAGGAGCAGGAACCCTGGCTGATTTCCCCTCTCTCTCTCTAACCCAGGGATCACTGGACAGTGATCAGGAGCAGGAACCTGGCTGATTTCCCCTCTCTCTCTCTAAACCAGGGATCACTGGACAGTGATCAGGAGCAGAACCCTGGCTGATTTCCCCTCTCTCTCTCTCTAACCAGGGATCACTGGACAGTGATCAGGAGCAGGAACCTTGGCTGATTTCCCCTCTCTCTCTCTAACCCAGGGATCACTGGACAGTGATCAGGAGCAGGAAACCTGGCTGACTTCCCCTCTCTCTCTCTAACCAAGGGATCACTGGACAGTGATCAGGAGCCCCTGATTTCCTATCTCTCTCTAACCAGGGATCACTGGACAGTGATCAGGAGCAGGAACCTGGCTGATTTCCCTCTCTCTCTCTAACCAGGGATCACTGGACAGTGAGCAGGAGCCTAGAACCTTGCTGATTTCCTCTCTCTCTCTGAACCCGGGATCACTGGACAGTGATCAGGAGCAGGAAACGTTGCTGATTTCCTCTCTCTATCTCTAACCAATTGATCACTGGACAGTGATCAGAAGCAGGAATCCTGGCTGATTTCTCCACTCTCTCTAACCCAGGGATCACTGGACAGTGATCAGGAGCAGGAACCCTGGCCTGATTTCCACTATCTCTCACTAACCCAGGGATCACCGGACAGTGATCAGGAGCAGGAAGCCTGGCTGATTTCCCCTCTATATCTCTCTCTATAAACCAGGATTCACTGAACAGAGATCAGGAGCAGGAACCCTGGCTGATTTCCCCTCTATATCTCTCTCTCTAACCCAGGGGATCACTGAACAGTGATCAGGATCAGAATCCCTGGCTGATATCCCCTCTCTGCCTTTCATAACCCAGGGAATAACTGAACAGTGATCAGCAGCAGGAACCTTGGCTGACTTCCCCCTCTCTGTCTAACCCGAGGATCACTGGACAGTTTCCCCTCTCTCTCACTAACCCAGGGATCACTGGACAGGGATCAGCAGCAGGAACCTTGGCTGATTTCTCCCCCTCTCTCTCTCTAACCAGGGGATCACTTGACCATGATCAAGAGCAGGAGCCCAGGCTGATTTCTCTCTCTCTCTCTCTCTCTCTCTCTAACCCAGGGATCACTGGACAGTGAGCATGAGCCAGAACCCTGGCTGATTTCCGCTCTCTCACTGAACCAGGGATCACTGCACAGTGATCAGGAAGAGGAACACTGGCTGATATACCCTCTCACTCTCTCTCTCTAACCCAGGGATCACTGGACAGTGAGCAGGAGCCAGAACCCTGGCTGATTTCCCCTCTCTCTCTGAACCAGGGATCACTGGACAGTGATCAGGAGCAGGAAACGTTGCTGATTTCCACTCTCTATCTCTAACCAAGTGATCACTGGACAGTGATCAGAAGCAGGAATCCTGGCTGATTGCTCCACTCTCTCTAACCCAGGGATCACCGGACAGTCATCTGGAGCAGGAACACTGGCTGATTTCCCCTCTCTCTCTCTAACCAAGGGATCATTGGCAGTGATCAGCAGCAGGAACCCTGGCTGATTTCCTCTCTCGCTCTCTAAACCAGGGATCACTGGACAGTGATCAGGAGCAGGAACCCTGGCTTATTTCCCCGCTGTATCTCTCGCTATAAACCAGGATTCACTGGACAGAGATCAGGAGCAGGAACCTTGGCCGATTTCCCCTCTCTCTCTCTCTAACCCAGGGATCACTGGACAGTGACCAGGAGCAGCAAACCTGGCTGATATCCCCCCCCCCCCTCTCTCTCTAACACGTGGATCACTGGACAGTGATCAGGAGCAGGTACCCTGGCTGATTTCCTATCTTTCTCTAACCAAGGGATCACTGCAGAGTGGACAGTGAACAGGAGCAGGAAACCTGGCTAATTTCCCCTCTCTCTCTCTCTCTCTAACCCAGGGATCACTGGACAGTGAGCAGGAGCCAGAACATTGGCTGATTTGCCCTCTCTCTCTGAACCAGGGATCACTGGACAGTGATCAGGAGCAGGTACCCTGGCTGATTTCCTATCTTTCTCTAACCAATGTATCACTGCAGAGTGGACAGTGATCAGAGGCAGGAATCCTAGCTGATTTCTCCACTCTCTCTAACCCAGGAATCAATGGACAGGGATCATCAGCAGGAACCATGGCAGATTACGCCCCTCTCACTCTTTCTAACCCAGGGATCAAAGGAGAGTGAGCAGGACCCAGAAGCCTGGCTGATTTCCCCTCTCTCTCTGAACCAGGGATCACTGGACAGTGATCAGGAGCAGGAACCCTGGCTGATTTCCCCTCTCTCTCTGAACCAGGGATCACTGGACAGTGATCAGGAGCAGGAAACGTTGCTGATTTCCACTCTCTATCTCTAACCAAGTGATCACTGGACAGTGATCAGAAGCAGGAATCCTGGCTGATTTCTCCACTCTCTCTAACCCAGGGATCACTGGACAGTGATCAGCAGCAGGAAACGTTGCTGATTTCCACTCTCTATCTCTAACCAAGTGATCACTGGACAGTGATCAGAAGCAGGAATCCTGGCTGATTTCTCCACTCTCTCTAACCCAGGGATCACCGGACAGTCATCTGGAGCAGGAACACTGGCTGATTTCCCCTCTCTCTCTCTAACCAAGGGATCATTGGCAGTGATCAGGAGCAGGAACCCTGGCTGATTTCCTCTCTCGCTCTCTAAACCAGGGATCACTGGACAGTGATCAGGAGCAGGAACCCTGGCTGATTTCCCCTCTCTCTCACTAACCCAGGGATCACCTGACAGTGATCAGCAGCAGGAACCCTGGCTGATTTCCTCTCTCGCTCTCTAACCCAGGGATCACCTGACAGTGATCAGCAGCAGGAAGCCTGGCTGATTTCCCCTCTCTCTTTCTCTTTAACCCAGGGATCACTGGACAGTGATCAGGAGCAGGAACCCTGGCTTATTTCCCCGCTGTATCTCTCTCTATAAACCAGGATTCACTGGACAGAGATCAGGAGCAGGAACCCTGGCTGATTTCCCCTCTCTCTCTCTAACCCAGGAATCACTGAACAGTGATCAGGATCAGAATCCCTGGCTGATATCCCCTCTCTGCCTTTCTAACCCAGGAATAACTGGACAGTGATCAGGAGCAGGAACCCTAGCTGATTTCCCCTCTCTCTCTCTCTAACCCAGGAATCAAAGGACAGGGATCATCAGCAGGAACCATGGCAGATTACGCCCCTCTCACTCTTTCTAACCCAGGGATCAAAGGAGAGTGAGCAGGACCCAGAAGCCTGGCTGATTTCCCCTCTCTCTCTGAACCAGGGATCACTGGACAGTGATCAGGAGCAGGAACTTTGGCCGATTTCCCCTCTCTCTCTCTCTAACCCAGGGATCACTGGACAGTGACCAGGAGCAGCAAACCTGGCTGATATCCGCCCCCCCTCTCTCTCTCTAACCCGGGGATCACTGGACAGTGATCAGGAGCAGGTACCCTGGCTGATTTCCTATCTTTCTCTAACCAATGGATCACTGCAGAGTGGACAGTGACCAGGAGCAGGAAACCTGGCTAATGTCCCCTCTCTCTCTCTCTCTCTAACCCAGGGATCACTGGACAGTGAGCAGGAGCCAGAACCTTGGCTGATTTCCTCTCTCTCTCTGAACCAGGGATCACTGGACAGTGATCAGGAGCAGGAAACGTTGCTGATTTCCTCTCTCTATCTCTAACCAATTGATCACTGGACAGTGATCAGAAGCAGGAATCCTGGCTGATTTCTCCACTCTCTCTAACCCAGGGATCACTGGACAGTGATCAGGAGCAGGAACCCTGGCTGATTTCCACTATCTCTCACTAACCCAGGGATCACCGGACAGTGATCAGGAGCAGGAAGCCTGGCTGATTTCCCCTCTATATCTCTCTCTATAAACCAGGATTCACTGAACAGAGATCAGGAGCAGGAACCCTGGCTGATTTCCCCTCTATATCTCTCTCTCTAACCCAGGGATCACTGAACAGTGATCAGGATCAGAATCCCTGGCTGATATCCCCTCTCTGCCTTTCTAACCCAGGAATAACTGAACAGTGATCAGCAGCAGGAACCTTGGCTGACTTCCCCTCTCTCTGTCTAACCCGAGGATCACTGGACAGTGATCAGAAACCCGGGCGGATTTCCACTATCTCTCTCTAACTCAGGGATCACTGGACAGTGATCAGGAGCAGGAACCCTGGCTGATTTCCCCTCTCTCTCACTAACCCAGGGATCACTGGACAGGGATCAGCAGCAGGAACCTTGGCTGATTTCTCCCCCTCTCTCTCTCTAACCAGGGGATCACTTGACCATGATCAAGAGCAGGAGCCCAGGCTGATTTCTCTCTCTCTCTCTCTCTCTCTCTCTAACCCAGGGATCACTGGACAGTGAGCATGAGCCAGAACCCTGGCTGATTTCCGCTCTCTCACTGAACCAGGGATCACTGCACAGTGATCAGGAAGAGGAACACTGGCTGATATACCCTCTCACTCTCTCTCTCTAACCCAGGGATCACTGGACAGTGAGCAGGAGCCAGAACCCTGGCTGATTTCCCCTCTCTCTCTGAACCAGGGATCACTGGACAGTGATCAGGAGCAGGAAACGTTGCTGATTTCCACTCTCTATCTCTAACCAAGTGATCACTGGACAGTGATCAGAAGCAGGAATCCTGGCTGATTGCTCCACTCTCTCTAACCCAGGGATCACCGGACAGTCATCTGGAGCAGGAACACTGGCTGATTTCCCCTCTCTCTCTCTAACCAAGGGATCATTGGCAGTGATCAGCAGCAGGAACCCTGGCTGATTTCCTCTCTCGCTCTCTAAACCAGGGATCACTGGACAGTGATCAGGAGCAGGAACCCTGGCTGATTTCCCCTCTCTCTCACTAACCCAGGGATCACCTGACAGTGATCAGCAGCAAGAAGCCTGGCTGATTTCCCCTCTCTCTTTCTCTTTAACCCAGGGATCACTGGACAGTGATCAGGAGCAGGAACCCTGGCTTATTTCCCCGCTGTATCTCTCGCTATAAACCAGGATTCACTGGACAGAGATCAGGAGCAGGAACCTTGGCCGATTTCCCCTCTCTCTCTCTCTAACCCAGGGATCACTGGACAGTGACCAGGAGCAGCAAACCTGGCTGATATCCCCCCCCCCCCTCTCTCTCTAACACGTGGATCACTGGACAGTGATCAGGAGCAGGTACCCTGGCTGATTTCCTATCTTTCTCTAACCAAGGGATCACTGCAGAGTGGACAGTGAACAGGAGCAGGAAACCTGGCTAATTTCCCCTCTCTCTCTCTCTCTCTAACCCAGGGATCACTGGACAGTGAGCAGGAGCCAGAACATTGGCTGATTTGCCCTCTCTCTCTGAACCAGGGATCACTGGACAGTGATCAGGAGCAGGAACCCTGGCTGATTTCCCCTCTCTCTCACTAACCCAGGGATCACCTGACAGTGATCAGCAGCAAGAAGCCTGGCTGATTTCCCCTCTCTCTTTCTCTTTAACCCAGGGATCACTGGACAGTGATCAGGAGCAGGAACCCTGGCTTATTTCCCCGCTGTATCTCTCGCTATAAACCAGGATTCACTGGACAGAGATCAGGAGCAGGAACCTTGGCCGATTTCCCCTCTCTCTCTCTCTAACCCAGGGATCACTGGACAGTGACCAGGAGCAGCAAACCTGGCTGATATCCCCCCCCCCCCCTCTCTCTCTAACATGGGGATCACTGGACAGTGATCAGGAGCAGGTACCCTGGCTGATTTCCTATCTTTCTCTAACCAAGGGATCACTGCAGAGTGGACAGTGAACAGGAGCAGGAAACCTGGCTAATTTCCCCTCTCTCTCTCTCTCTCTAACCCAGGGATCACTGGACAGTGAGCAGGAGCCAGAACATTGGCTGATTTGCCCTCTCTCTCTGAACCAGGGATCACTGGACAGTGATCAGGAGCAGGTACCCTGGCTGATTTCCTATCTTTCTCTAACCAATGTATCACTGCAGAGTGGACAGTGATCAGAGGCAGGAATCCTAGCTGATTTCTCCACTCTCTCTAACCCAGGAATCAATGGACAGGGATCATCAGCAGGAACCATGGCATATTACGCCCCTCTCACTCTTTCTAACCCAGGGATCAAAGGAGAGTGAGCAGGACCCAGAAGCCTGGCTGATTTCCCCTCTCTCTCTGAACCAGGGATCACTGGACAGTGATCAGGAGCAGGAACCCTGGCCGATTTCCCCTTTCTCTCTTTCTAACCCAGGAATCACTGAACAGTGATCAGGAGCAGGAACCCTGGCTGATATCCCCTCTCTGCCTTTCAAACCCAGGAATAACTGGACAGTGATCAGGAGCAGGAACCCTGGCTGATTTCCCCTCTCTCTCACTAACCCAGGGATCACTGGACAGGGATCAGCAGCAGGAACCTTGGCTGATTTCTCCCCCTCTCTCTCTCTAACCCAGGGATCACTGGACAGTGATCAGCAGCAGGAACCCTGGCTGATTTCCCCTCTCTCTCTCTCTCTAACCCAGGGATCACTGGACAGTGAGCAGGAGCAAGAACCCTGGCTGATTTCCCCTCTCTCACTGAACCAGGGATCACTGGACAGAGATCAGGAGCAGGAACCATGGCTGATTTCCCCTCACTCTCTAACCCAGGGATCACTGGACAGTGATCAGGAGCAGGAACCCTAGCTGATTTCACCTCACTCTCTAACCCAGGGATCACTGGACAGTGATCAGGAGCCAGAACCCTGGCTGATTTCCCCTCATTCTCTGAACCAGGGATCACTGGACAGTGATCAGGAGCATGAACCCTAGCTGATTTCACCTCACTCTCTAACCCAGGGATCACTGGACAGTGATCAGGAGCAGGAACCCTGGCTGATTTCCCCTCACTCTCTCTAACCCAGGGATCACTGAACAGTGAGCAGGAGCAGGAAACCTGGCTGATTTCCTCTCTCTATCTCTAACCAAGTGATCACTGGACAGTGATCAGGAGCAGGAATCCTGGCTGATTTCTCCACTCTCTCTAACCCAGGGATCATTGGACTGTGATCAGGAGCAGGAACCCTGGCTGATTTCCAATATCTCTCTCTAACCCAGGGATCACTGGACAGTGATCAGGAGCAGGAACCCTGGCTGATTTCCCCTCTCTCTAACCCAGAGATCACTGGACAGTGACCAGGAGCAGCAACCCTGGCTGATGTCACCCCTCTCTCTCTCTCTAACCCAGGGATCACTGGACAGTGATCAGGAGCAGGAAACCTAACTGATTTCACCTCTCTCTCTCTAACCAAGGGATCACTCGACTTTGATCAGTAACAAGTACCCTGGCAGATTACCTCTCTCTCTCTCTCTAATGCAGGGATCACTGGAAAGAGATCAGGAGTAGGAACCCTGGCTGATTTCCTCTCCCACTCTCTAAACCGGGGATCATTGGACAGTGATCAGGAGCCAGAAGCCTGGCTGATTTCCCCTATCTCTCTGAACCAGGGTTCACTGGACAGTGATCAGGAGCAGGAACCCTGGCTGATTTCCCCTCTCTCTCTAACCCAGGGATCACTGGACAGTGATCAGGAGCAGGAACCCTGGCTGATTTCTCCACCTTCTCTAACCCAGGGATCACTGGACTGTGATCAGGAGCAGGAACCCTGGCTGATTTCCCCTCTCTCTCTCTAACCCAGGGATCACTGGACAGTGATCAGGAGCAGGAACCCTGGCTGATTTCCTCTCTCGCTCTCTAAACCAGGGATCACTGGACAGTGATCAGGAGCAGGAACCCTGGCTGATTTCCTCTCTCTCTCTAACCCAGGGATCACTGGACAGTGATCAGGAGCAGGAATCCTGGCTTATTTCCCCGCTGTATCTCTCTCTATAAACCAGGATTCACTGGACAGAGATCAGGAGCAGGAACCCTGGCTGATTTCCCCTCTCTCTCTCTAACCCAGGAATCACTGAACAGTGATCAGGATCAGAATCCCTGGCTGATATCCCCTCTCTGCCTTTCTAACCCAGGAATAACTGGACAGTGATCAGGAGCAGGAACCCTAGCTGATTTCCCCTCTCTCTCTCTAACCCAGGAATCAATGGACAGGGATCATCAGCAGGAACCATGGCAGATTACGCCCCTCTCACTCTTTCTAACCCAGGGATCAAAGGAGAGTGAGCAGGACCCAGAAGCCTGGCTGATTTCCCATCTCTCTCTGAACCAGGGATCACTGGACAGTGATCAGGAGCAGGAACCCTGGCCGATTTCCCCTCTCTCTCTCTCTAACCCAGGGATCACTGGACAGTGACCAGGAGCAGCAAACCTGGCTGATATCCACCCCCCCCGTCTCTCTCTCTAACCCGGGGATCACTGGACAGTGATCAGGAGCAGGTACCCTGGCTGATTTCCTATCTTTCTCTAACCAAGGGATCACTACAGAGTGGACAGTGAACAGGAGCAGGAAACCTGGCTAATTTCCCCTCTCTCTCTCTCTCTCTAACCCAGGGATCACTGGACAGTGAGCAGGAGCCAGAACCTTGGCTGATTTCCCCTCTCTCTCTGAACCAGGATTCACTGGACAGTGATCAGGAGCAGGAACCCTGGCTGATTTCCTCTCTCTATCTCTAATCAAGTGATCACTGGACAGTGATCAGAAGCAGGAATCCTGGCTGATTTCTCCACTCTCTCTAACCCAGGGATCACTGGACAGTGATCAGGAGCAGGAACCCTGGCTGATTTCCCCTCACCCTCACTAACCCAGAGATCACTTGACAGTAATCAGGAGCAGGAAGCCTAGCTGATTTCCCCTCTCTCTTTCTCTTTAACCCAGGGATCACTGGACAGTGATCAGGAGCAGGAACCCTGGTTGATTTCCCCTCTGTATCTCTCTCTATAAACCAGGATTCACTGGACAGAGATCAGCAGCAGGAACCCTGGCTGATTTCTCCTCTCTCTCTCTAACCCAGGAATCACTGAACAGTGATCAGGATCAGAATCCCTGGCTGATATACCCTCTCTGCCTTTCTAACCCAGGAATAACTGGACAGTGATCAGGAGCAGGAACCCTAGCTGATTTCCCCTCTCTCTCTCTAACCCAGGAATCACTGGACAGGGATCATCAGCAGGAACCATGGCAGATTACGCCCCTCTCACTCTCTCTAACCCAGGGATCAAAGGAGAGTGAGCAGGACCCAGAACCCTGGCTGATTTCCCCTCTCTCTCTGAACCAGGGATCACTGGACAGTGATCAGGAGCAGGAACCCTGGCTGATTTCCCCTCTCTCTCTGAACCAGGGATCACTGGACAGTGATCAGGAGCAGGAACCCTGGCCGATTTCCCCCCTCTCTTTCAAAACCAGCGATCACTGGAAAGTGACCTAGAGCAGCAACCCTGGCTGACATCAGCCCCCTCTCTCCCTCTAACCCAGGGATCACTGGACAGTGATCAGGAGCAGGTACCCTGGCTGATTTCCTATCTTTCTCTAACCAAGGGATCATTGCAGAGTGGACAGTGAACAGGAGCAGGAAACCTGGCTAATTTCCCCACTCTCTCTCTCTCTTTAACCCAGGGATCACTGGACAGTGATCAGGAGCAGGAACCCTGGCAGATTTCCTCTCTCTCTCTCTAAACCAGGGATCACTGGACAGTGAGCAGGAGCCAGAACCTTGGCTGATTTCCCCTCTCTCTCTGAACCAGGGATCACTGGACAGTGATCAGGAGCAGGAAACGTTGCTGATTTCCTCTCTCTATCTCTAACCAAGTGATCACTGGACAGTGATCAGGAGCAGGAATCCTGGCTGATTTCTCCACTCTCTCTAACCCAGGGATCACTGGACAGTGAGCAGGAGCCAGAACCCTGGCTGATTTCCGCTCTCTCACTGAACCAGGGATCACTGCACAGTGATCAGGAGCAGGAACCCAGGCTGATTTCCCCTCTCTCACTCTCTCTCTCTAACCCAGGGATCACTGGACAGTGAGCAGGAGCCAGAACCCTGGCTGATTTCCCCTCTCTCTCTGAACCAGGGATCACTGGACAGTGATCAGGAGCAGGAAACGTTGCTGATTTCCACTCTCTATCGCTAACCAAGTGATCACTGGACAGTGATCAGAAGCAGGAATCCTGGCTGATTTCTCCACTCTCTCTAACCCAGGGATCACTGGACAGTGATCAGCAGCAGGAAACGTTGCTGATTTCCACTCTCTATCTCTAACCAAGTGATCACTGGACAGTGATCAGAAGCAGGAATCCTGGCTGATTTCTCCACTCTCTCTAACCCAGGGATCACCGGACAGTCATCTGGAGCAGGAACACTGGCTGATTTCCCCTCTCTCTCTCTAACCAAGGGATCATTGGCAGTGATCAGGAGCAGGAACCCTGGCTGATTTCCTCTCTCGCTCTCTGAACCAGGGTTCACTGGACAGTGATCAGGAGCAGGAACCCTGGCTGATTTCCCCTCTCTCTCTGAACCAGGGTTCACTGGACAGTGATCAGGAGCAGGAAACATGGCTGATTTCCTCTCTCTCTCTAACCCAGGGATCACTGGACAGTGATCAGGAGCAGGAACCCTGGCTGATTTCTCCACTCTCTCTAACCCAGGGATCACTGGACAGTGATCAGGAGCAGGAACCCTGGCTGATTTCCCCACTCTCTCTCTAACCCAGGGATCACTGGACAGTGATCAGGAGCAGGAACCCTGGCTGATTTCCTCTCTCGCTCTCTAAACCAGGGATCACTGGACAGTGATCAGGAGCAGGAACCCTGGCTGATTTCCTCTCTCTCTCTAACCCAGGGATCACTGGACAGTGATCAGGAGCAGGAACCCTGGCTTATTTCCCCGCTGTATCTCTCTCTATAAACCAGGATTCACTGGACAGAGATCAGGAGCAGGAACCCTGGCTGATTTCCCCTCTCTCTCTCTAACCCAGGAATCACTGAACAGTGATCAGGATCAGAATCCCTGGCTGATATCCCCTCTCTGCCTTTCTAACCCAGGAATAACTGGACAGTGATCAGGAGCAGGAACCCTAGCTGACTTCCCCTCTCTCTCTCTAACCTAGGAATCAATGGACAGGGATCATCAGCAGGAACCATGGCAGATTACGCCCCTCTCACTCTTTCTAACCCAGGGATCAAAGGAGAGTGAGCAGGACCCAGAAGCCTGGATGAATCCCATCTCTCTCTGAACCAGGGATCACTGGACAGTGATCAGGAGCAGGAACCCTGGCCGATTTCCCCTCTCTCTCTCTCTAACCCAGGGATCACTGGACAGTGACCAGGAGCAGCAAACCTGGCTGATATCCCCCCCCCGTCTCTCTCTCTAACCCGGGGATCACTGGACAGTGATCAGGAGCAGGTACCCTGGCTGATTTCCTATCTTTCTCTAACCAAGGGATCACTACAGAGTGGACAGTGAACAGGAGCAGGAAACCTGGCTAATTTCCCCTCACTCTCACTAACCCAGAGATCACTTGACAGTGATCAGGAGCAGGAAGCCTAGCTGATTTCCCCTCTCTCTTTCTCTTTAACCCAGGGATCACTGGACAGTGATCAGGAGCAGGAACCCTGCTTGATTTCCCCTCTGTATCTCTCTCTATAAACCAGGATTCACTGGACAGAGATCAGCAGCAGGAACCCTGGCTGATTTCTCCTCTCTCTCTCTAACCCAGGAATCACTGAACAGTGATCTGGATCAGAATCCCTGGCTGATATACCCTCTCTGCCTTTCTAACCCAGGAATAACTGGACAGTGATCAGGAGCAGGAACCCTAG
Source organism: Carcharodon carcharias (assembly GCF_017639515.1). Lineage (NCBI taxonomy): Eukaryota > Metazoa > Chordata > Chondrichthyes > Lamniformes > Lamnidae > Carcharodon > Carcharodon carcharias. The sequence continues at coordinate 212,924 of NW_024470815.1, read as the reverse complement.
CTGATTTCCCCTCTCTCTCTCTAACCCAGGAATCACTGGACAGGGATCATCAGCAGGAACCATGGCAGATTACGCCCCTCTCACTCTCTCTAACCCAGGGATCAAAGGAGAGTGAGCAGGACCCAGAACCCTGGCTGATTTCCCCTCTCTCTCTGAACCAGGGATCACTGGACAGTGATCAGGAGCAGGAACCCTGGCTGATTTCCCCTCTCTCTCTGAACCAGGGATCACTGGACAGTGATCAGGAGCAGGAACCCTGGCCGATTTCCCCCCTCTCTTTCAAAACCAGCGATCACTGGAACAGTGATCAGGAGCAGGAACCCTGGCTGAATTCCCCTCTCTCTCTCTAACCCAGGGATCACTGGACAGTGATCAGGAGCAGGAACCCTGGCTGAATTCCCCTCTCTCTCTCTAACCCAGCAATCAATGGACAGGGATCAGGAGCAGGAACCCTGGCAGATTTCCCCTCTTTCTCTCTCTAACCCAGGGCTCATTGGACAGTGATCAGGAGCAGGAACCCTGGCTGATTTCCCCTCTCTTTCTAACACAGGGATCACTGGACAGTGATCAGGAGCAGGAACGCTGGCTGATTTCCCCTCTCTCTCTCTAACCAGAGATCACTGGACAGTGATCAGGAGCAGGAACCCTGGCTGATTTCCACCCCTCTCTCTCTCTGACCAAGTGATCACTGGACAGTGATCAGGAGCAGGTACCCTGGCTGATTTCCTATCTCTCTCTAACCAAGGGATCACTGGACAGTGATCAGGAGCAGGAAACCTGGCTGATTTCCCCTCTCTCTCACTAACCCAGGGATCACTGGACAGTGAGCAGGAGCCAGATCCCTGGCTGATTTCCCCTCTCTCTCTGAACCAGGGATCACTGGACAGTGATCAGGAGCAGGAAACGTTGCTGATTTCCACTCTCTATCGCTAACCAAGTGATCACTGGACAGTGATCAGAAGCAGGAATCCTGGCTGATTTCTCCACTCTCTCTAACCCAGGGATCACTGGACAGTGATCAGCAGCAGGAAACGTTGCTGATTTCCACTCTCTATCTCTAACCAAGTGATCACTGGACAGTGATCAGAAGCAGGAATCCTGGCTGATTTCTCCACTCTCTCTAACCCAGGGATCACCGGACAGTCATCTGGAGCAGGAACACTGGCTGATTTCCCCTCTCTCTCTCTAACCAAGGGATCATTGGCAGTGATCAGGAGCAGGAACCCTGGCTGATTTCCTCTCTCGCTCTCTGAACCAGGGTTCACTGGACAGTGATCAGGAGCAGGAACCCTGGCTGATTTCCCCTCTCTCTCTGAACCAGGGTTCACTGGACAGTGATCAGGAGCAGGAAACATGGCTGATTTCCTCTCTCTCTCTAACCCAGGGATCACTGGACAGTGATCAGGAGCAGGAACCCTGGCTGATTTCTCCACTCTCTCTAACCCAGGGATCACTGGACAGTGATCAGGAGCAGGAACCCTGGCTGATTTCCCCACTCTCTCTCTAACCCAGGGATCACTGGACAGTGATCAGGAGCAGGAACCCTGGCTGATTTCCTCTCTCGCTCTCTAAACCAGGGATCACTGGACAGTGATCAGGAGCAGGAACCCTGGCTGATTTCCTCTCTCTCTCTAACCCAGGGATCACTGGACAGTGATCAGGAGCAGGAACCCTGGCTTATTTCCCCGCTGTATCTCTCTCTATAAACCAGGATTCACTGGACAGAGATCAGGAGCAGGAACCCTGGCTGATTTCCCCTCTCTCTCTCTAACCCAGGAATCACTGAACAGTGATCAGGATCAGAATCCCTGGCTGATATCCCCTCTCTGCCTTTCTAACCCAGGAATAACTGGACAGTGATCAGGAGCAGGAACCCTAGCTGACTTCCCCTCTCTCTCTCTAACCTAGGAATCAATGGACAGGGATCATCAGCAGGAACCATGGCAGATTACGCCCCTCTCACTCTTTCTAACCCAGGGATCAAAGGAGAGTGAGCAGGACCCAGAAGCCTGGATGAATCCCATCTCTCTCTGAACCAGGGATCACTGGACAGTGATCAGGAGCAGGAACCCTGGCCGATTTCCCCTCTCTCTCTCTCTAACCCAGGGATCACTGGACAGTGACCAGGAGCAGCAAACCTGGCTGATATCCCCCCCCCGTCTCTCTCTCTAACCCGGGGATCACCGGACAGTCATCTGGAGCAGGAACACTGGCTGATTTCCCCTCTCTCTCTCTAACCAAGGGATCATTGGCAGTGATCAGGAGCAGGAACCCTGGCTGATTTCCTCTCTCGCTCTCTAAACCAGGGATCACTGGACAGTGATCAGGAGCAGGAACCCTGGCTGATTTCCCCTCTCTCTCACTAACCCAGGGATCACCTGACAGTGATCAGCAGCAGGAACCCTGGCTGATTTCCTCTCTCGCTCTCTAACCCAGGGATCACCTGACAGTGATCAGCAGCAGGTACCCTGGCTGATTTCCTCTCTCTCTCTAACCAAGCGATCACTGGACAGTGATCAGGAGCAGGAATCCTGGCTGATTTCCCCTCTCTCTCTCTAACCCAGGGATGACTGGACAGTGATCAGGAGCAGGAACCCTGGCTGATTTCCTCTCTCGCTCTCTAACCAAGGGATCACTGGACTTCGATCAGTAACAAGTACCCTGGCAGATTACCTCTCTCTCTCTCTCTAATGCAGGGATCACTGGACAGAGATCAGGAGTAGGAACCCTGGCGGATTTGCTCTCTCTCTCCCTCTCTCTCTTTGACCAATGGATCACTTGACAGTGATCAGCAGCAGGAACCCTGGCTGATTTCCCCTTTCTTTCTGTAACCCATGGTTCACTGGACAGAGATCAGCAGCAGGAACCCTGGCTGATTTCCTCTCTCTCTCTCTAACCCCGGGATCACTGAACAGTGATCAGGATCAGGAACCCTGGCATATTTCCACTCTCTCTCTCACTAACCCAGGCATCAGTGATTTGGAGACAGATCCCTGGCTGATATCGCCTCTCTGCCTCTCTAACCCAGGGATCACTGGACAGTGATCAGGAGCAGGAACCCTAGCTGAATTACCCTCTCTCTCTCAAAACCAGGAATCACTGGACAGGGATCAGCAGCAGGAACCTTGGCTGATTTCTCCCCTCTCACTCTCTCTAACCCGGGGATCACTGGACAGTGATCAGGAGCAGGTACCCTGGCTGATTTCCTATCTCTCTCTAACCAAGGCATCACTGTAGAGTGGACAGTGACCAGGAGCAGGAAATCTGGCTAATTTCCCCTCTCTCTCTCTCTCTCTTTAACCCAGGGATCACTGGACTGTGATCAGGAGCAGGAACCCTGGCTGATTTCCACTATCTCTCTCTAACCCAGGGATCACTGGACAGTGACCAGGAGCAGCAACCCTGGCTGATATCCCCCCCCTCTCTCTCTCTAACACAGGGATCACTGGACAGTGATCAGGAGCAGGAACCCTAGCTGATTTCACCTCTCTCTCTCTAACCCAGGGATCACTGGACAGAGATCAGCAGCAGGAATCCTGGCTGATTTCCCCTCTCTCTCTCTAAACCAGGAATCACCGAAACGTGATCAGGATCAGGAACCCTGGCATATTTCCACACTCTCTCTCACTAACCCAGGCATCACTGTACAGTGATTTGGAGCCAGATCCCTGGCTGATATCCCCTCTCTGCCTCTCTAACCCAGGGATCACTGGACAGTGATCAGGAGCAGGAACCCCTGCTGATTTCCCCTCTCTCTCTCAAAACCAGGAATCACTGGACAGGGATCAGCAGCAGGAACCTTGGTTCATTTCTCCCCTCCTACTCTCTCTAACCCAGGGATCACTGGACAGTGATCAAGAGCAGGAACCCTGGCTGATTTCCCCTCTCTCTCACTCTCTCTAACTAAGAGACCATTGGACAGTGATCAGGAGCAGGAACCTTGGCTGATTTCTCCCCTCTCTCTCTAAGCCCGAGATCACTGGACAGTGATCAGAAACCCGGGCGGATTTCCACTCTCTCTCTCTAACTCAGGGATCACTGGACAGTGATCAGGAGCAGGAACCCTGGCTGATTTCCCCTCTCTCTCACTAACCCAGGGATCACTGGACACGGATCAGCAGCATGAACCTTGGCTGATATCTCCCTCTCTCTCTCTCTAACCCGGGGATCACTTGAACATGATCACGAGCAGGAACCCAGGCTGATTTCCCCTCTCTCATTGAACCAGGGATCACTGGACAGTGATCAGGAGCAGGAAACATGGCTGATATCCTCTCTCTATCTCTAACCAAGTGATCACTGGACAGTGATCAGGAGCAGGAATCCAGGCTGATTTCTCCACTCTAACCCAGGGATCACTGGACAGTGATCAGGAGCAGGAACCCTGGCTGAATTCCTCTCTTGCTCTCTAAACCAGGGATCACTGGACAGTGATCAGGAGCAGGAACCCTGGCTGATTTCCCCTCACTCTCTAACCCAGGGATCACTGGACAGTGATCAGGAGCAGGAACCCTGGCTGATTTCCCCTCTATATCTCTCTCTATAAACCAGGATTCACTGGACAGAGATCAGGAGCAGGAACCCTGGCTGATTTCCTCTCTCTCTCTCTAACACAGCAAAAACTGAACAGTGATCAGGATCAGAATCCCTGGCTGATATCCCCTCTCTGCCTTTCTAACCCAGGAATAACTGGACAGTGATCAGGAGCAGGAATCCTAGCTGATTTCCCCTCTCTCTCTCTAACCCAGGAATCACTGGACAGGGATCATCAGCAGGAACCATGGCTGATTTATCCACTCTCTCTCTCTCTAACCCAGGGTTCAAAGGACAGTGAGCAGGAGCCAGAACCCTGGCTGATTTACCATCTCTCTCTGAACCAGGGATCACTGGACAGTGATCAGGAGCAGGAACCCTGGACGATTTCCCGTCTCTCTCTATCTCTAACCAAGTGATCACTGGACAGTGATCAGGAGCAGGAACCCTGGCTGATTTCACCCCTCTCTCTCTCTCTCTCTAACCAAGTGATCACTGGACAGTGATCCGAAGCAGGAATCCTGGCTGATTTCTCCACTCTCTCTAACCCAGGGATCACTGGACAGTGACCAGGAGCAGGAACCCAGGCTGATTTCCTCTCTCTCTCTCTAACACAGGGATCACTGGACTGTGATCAGGAGCAGGAACCCTGACCGTTTTCTGTCTCTCTCTCTCTAACCCAGGGATGACTGCAGAGTGGACAGTGACCAGGAGCAGGAACCCTGGCTAATTTCCCCTCTCTCTCTCTCTTTTTAACCCAGGGATCACTGGACAGGGAGCAGGAGCCAGAATCCTGGCTGATTTCTCCACTCTCTCTAACCCAGGGATCACTGGACAGTGACCAGGAGCAGGAACCCAGGCTGATTTCCTCTCTCTCTCTCTAACACAGGGATCACTGGACTGTGATCAGGAGCAGGAACCCTGACCGTTTTCTGTCTCTCTCTCTCTAACCCAGGGATGACTGCAGAGTGGACAGTGACCAGGAGCAGGAACCCTGGCTAATTTCCCCTCTCTCTCTCTCTTTTTAACCCAGGGATCACTGGACAGGGAGCAGGAGCCAGAACCTTGGCTGATTTCCCCACTCTCTCTGAACCAGGGATCACTGGACACTGACCAGGAGCAGGAATCCTGGCTGATTTCCCCCCTCTCTCTAACCAAGGGATCATTGGACAGTGTTCAGGAGCAGGAACCCTGGCTGATTTCCCCTCTCTCTCTAACTCAGGGATTACTGGATAAGGAGCAGGAAACGTTGCTGATATCCTCTCTCTATCTCTATCCAAGTGATCACTGGACAGTGATTCGAAGCAGGAATCCAGGCTGATTTCTCCACTCTCTCTAACCCAAGGATCACTGGACAGTGATCAGGAGCAGGAACCCTGGCTGATTTCCCCTCTCTCTCTCTAACCCATGGATCAGGAGCAGGAACCCTGGCTGATTTCCCCTCTCAATAACCCGGCGATCACTAGACGGTTCAGTAACAGGAACCGTGGCTGTTTGCCCCCCCTCCACCTCTCTCTCTCTCTCTCTCTCTCGCTAACCCAGGGATCAGGAGCAGACACCCTGGCTGATTTCTCCTCTCTCTCTCTCTAACCCAGGGATCACTGGAAAGTGATCAGGAGCAGGAACCCAGGCTGATTTCCCCCCCACCCCCTCCTCTCTCTCTCTAACCCAAAGATCAGGAGCAGGAACACCCTGGATGATTTCCAGTTTCTCTCTCTCTCTCTAACCCAAGGATCACTGGACAGTGATCAGGAGCAGGAACCCTGGCTGATTTCCCCTCTCTCTCACTAACCCAGGGATCACCTGACAGTGATCAGGAGCAGGAACCCTGGCTGATTTCCCCTCTCTCTTTCTCTTTAACCCAGGGATCACTGGACAGTGATCAGGAGCAGGAACCCTGGCTGATTTCCTCTCTCTAACCCAGCAAAACCTGAAGTGATCAGGATCAGAATCCCTGGCTGATATCCCCTCTCTGCCTTTATAACCCAGGAATAACTGCATAGTGATCAGGAGCAGGAATCCTAGCTGATTTCCCCGCTCTCTCTCTAACCCAGGAATCACTGGACAGGGATCATCAGCAGGAAGCATGGCTGATTTCTCCACTCTCTCTCTCTCTAACCCAGGGTTCAAAGGACAGTGAGCAGGAGCCAGAACCATGGCTGATTTCATCTCTCTCTCTGAACCAGGGATCACTGGACAGTGATCAGGAGCTGGAACCCTGGCCGATTTCCCGTCTCTCTCTCTAACACAGGGATCATTGGACGGTGATCAGGAGCAGGAACCCTGGCCGGTTTCTGTCTCTCTCACTCTTTAACCCAGGGATCACTGGACAGTGAGCAGGAGCCAGAACCCTGGCTGATTTCCCCTCTCTCTCTGAACCAGGGATCACCGGACAGTGATCAGGAGCAGGAATCCTGGCTGATTTCTCCACTCTCTCTAACCCAGGGATCACTGGACAGTGACCAGGAGCAGGAACCCTGGTAGATTTCCTCTCTCTCTCTCTAACACAGGGATCACTAGAAAGTGATCAGGAGCAGGAACCCTGGCCGGTTTCCGTCTCTCTCTCTCTAACCCAGGGATGACTGCAGAGTGGACAGTGACCAGGAGCAGGAAACATGGCTGATTTCCTCTATCTCTAAACAAGTGATCACTGGACAGTGATCAGGAGCAGGAATCCTGGCTGATTTCTCCACTCTCTCTAACCCAGGGATCACTGGACAATGATCAGGAGCAGGAACACTGGCCGATTTCCCGTCTCTCTCTCTCTAACCCAGGGATCACTTGACAGTGATCAGCAGCGGAACCCTGCCTGATTTCCCCTCTATTTCTGTAACTCATGGATCAGCAGCAGGAACCCTGGCTGTTTTCCCCTCTCTCTCTCTCTAACCCAGGGATCACTGGACAGGGATCAGGAGCAGTAACCCTGTCTGATTTCCCCTCTCTCTCTAACAGAGGGATCACAGGTAAGTGATCAGGAGCAGGAACTCTGGCTGATTTCCCCTCACACAATAACCAAGGGATCACTGGACAGTGATCAGCAGCAGGAACCCTGGCTGATTTCCCCTCTCTCTCTCTCTAACCCAGGGATCAAAGGACAGTGATCAGGGGCCAGAACCCTGGCTGATTTCCCCTCTCTCTTTGAACCAGGAATCACTGGACAGTGATCAGGAGCAGGAACCCTGGCTGATTTTCCCTCTCTCTCTCTCACCCAGGGATCATTGGACAGGGATCAGGAGCAGGAACCCTGGCTGATTTCCTCACTCTCTCTCTAAACTAGCGATCACTGGACAGAGATCAGGAGCAGGAACCCTGGCTGATTTCCCCTCTCTCTCTGTCAAACCCAGGGATCACTGGACAGAGATCAGGAGCAGGAACCCTGGCTGATATCCCCTCTCTGCCTCTCTAACCCAGGGATCACAGGACAGTGAGCAGGAGCAGGAACCCTGGCTGATTTCCCCTCTCTCTCTAACCCAGGGATCACTGGACAGAGATCAGGAGCAGGAACCCTGGCTGATTTCCCCTCTCTCTCTAACCCAGGGATCACTGGACAGAGATCAGGAGCACAAACCCTGGCTGATTTCCTCTCTCTCACTCTAAACCAGGAATTACTGAACAGTGATCAGGATCAGGAACCCTGGCATATTACCCCACTCTCTCTCTCACTCACTCTCACTAACCCAGGGATCAATGTACAGTGATCAGCAGCAGGAACCCTGGCTGATTTCCCCTCTCTAACTCAGGGATCACTGGGCAGTGAGCAGGAGCCAGAACCCTGGCTGATTTCCCCTCTCTCTCTGAACCAGTGATCACTGGACAGTGATCAGGAGCAGGAATACTGACCGATTTCCCCTCTCTCTCACCCAGGGATCACTGGCTAGTGATCAGGAGCAGGAACACTGGCCGATTTCCCATCTCTCTCTCTCTAACCCAGGGATCGCTGGACAGTGACCAGGAGCAGGAACCCTGGCTGATATCCCCTTTCTCTCTCTCTCTAACCAAGGGATCACTGCAGAGTGATCAGGAGCAGGTACCCTGGCTGATTTGCTGTCTCTCTCCCTCTTTCTCTTTAACCCATGGATCACTTGTCAGTGATCAGCAGCAGGAACCCTGGCTGATTTCCCCTTTCTTTCGGTAACCCATGGATCAGCAGCAGGAACCCTGGCAGATTGCCCCTCTCTCTCTCTAACCCAGGGATCACTGGACAGGGATCAGGAGCAGTAACCCTGTCTGATTTACCCTCTCTCTCTAACACAAGGATCACAGGTAAGTGATCAGGAGCAGGAACCATGGCTGATATCCCCTCACTCTCTAACCCAGGGATCACTGGACAGTGATCAGGAGCAGGAACCTGGATGATTTCCCCTCTCTCTCAGTAACCCAGAGATCACTGGACAGTGATCAGGAGCAGGAACCCAGGCTGATTTCCCCTCTCTCTCTAACTCGGGGATCACTGGACAGTGATCAGGAGCAGGAACCCGGGCTGATTTCCCCTATCTCTTTCTCTAACCCAGGGATCACTGGACAATGATCAGGAGCAGGAACCATGGCTGATTTCCCCTCTCTCTTTCTCTAACCCAGGGATCACTGGACAGTGATCAGGAGCAGGAACCCTGGCTGATTTCCCCTCTCTCTCTCTAACCCAGGGATCACTGGACAGTGATCAGGAGCAGGAACCCTGGCTGATTTCCTCTCTCGCTCTCTAACCAAGGGATCACTGGACTTCGATCAGTAACAAGTACCCTGGCAGATTACCTCTCTCTCTATCTCTAATGCAGGGATCACTGGACAGAGATCAGGAGTAGGAACCCTGGCTGATTGCTTCACTCTCTCTCTCTAACCCAGGGATCACTGGACTGTGACCAGGAGCAGGAACCGTGGCTGATATCCCCACCCTGCCTTTCAAACCCAGGGATAACTGGACAGTGATCAGGAGCAGGAACCCTGGCTGATTTCTCCTCTCTCTCTCTCTAACTCAGGGTTCAAAGGACAGAGATCAGGGTCCAGAACCCTGGCTGATTTCCCCTCTCTCTCTGAACCAGGAATCACTGGACAGAGATCAGGAGCAGGGACACTGGCTGATTTCCCCTCTCTCTCTCTAACCCAGGGATCACTGGACAGAGATCAGGAGCAGGAACCCTGGCTGATTTCCCCTCTCTCTCTCACCCTGGGATCATTGGACAGGGATCAGGAGCAGGAACCCAGGCTGATTTCTTCTCTCTCTCTCTAAACTAGCGATCACTGGACAGAGATCAGGAGCAGGAACCCTGGCTGATTTCCCCTCTCTCTCTCAAACCCAGGGATCACTGGACAGAGATCAGGAGCAGGAACCCTGGCTGATTTCCCCTCTCTCTCTCTAACCCAGAGATCACTGGACAGACATCAGGAGCATGAACCCTGGCTGATTTCCTTTCTCTCTCTCTAACCCAGGAATTACTGAACAGTGATCAGGATCAGGAACCCTGGTATTTTACCCCTCTCTCTCTCTCTCTCTCTCACTAACCCAGGGATCACTGTACAGTGATCAGGGGCAGGAACCCTGGCTGATATCCCCTCTCTGCCTCTCTAACTCAGGGATCACTGGACAGTGAGCAGGAGCAGGAACCCTGGCTGATTTCCTCTCTCTCTCTTTAACCTAACGATCACTGAACAGAGATCAGGAGCAGGAACCCTGGCTGATTTCCCTTCTCTCTCTAACCCAGGGATCACTGGACAGAGATCAGGAGCAGGAACCCTGGCTAACTTCCCTCTCTCTCTAACCCAGGGATCACTGGACAGTGATCAGGAGCACAAACCCTGGCTGATTTCCTGTCTCTCTCTCTAACCCAGGAATTACTGAACAGTGATCAGGAAAAGGAACCCTGGCATATTACCCCTCTCTCTCTCTCTCACTCACTCTCACTAACCCAGGGATCACTGTACAGTGAGCAGGAGCCAGAACCCTGGCTGATTTCCCCTCTCTCTCTGAACCAGTGATCACTGGACAGTGATCAGGAGCAGGAATCCTGGCTGATTTCTATACTCTCTCTACCCAGGGATCAGTGGCTAGTGATCAGGAGCAAGAACACTGGCCGATTTCCCATCTCTCTCTCTCTAACCCAGGGATCGCTGGACAGTGACAAGGAGCAGGAACCCTGGCTGATATCCCCTCTCTCTCTCTAACCAAGGGATCACTGCAGAGTGATCAGGAGCAGGTACCCTGGCTGATTTGCTCTCTCTCTCCCTCTGTCTCTTTAACCCATGGATCACTTGACAGTGATCAGCAGCAGGAACCCTGGCTGATTTCCCCTTTCTTTCGGTAACTCATGGATCAGCAGCAGGAACCCTGGCTGATTTCCCCTCTCTCTCTCTCTCTAACCCAGGGATCACTGGACAGGGATCAGGAGCAGTAACCCTGTCTGATTTCCCCTCTCTCTCTAACACAGGGATCACAGGTAAGTGATCAGGAGCAGGAACCGTGGCTGATATCCCCACACTCTCTAACCCAGGGATCACTGGACAGTGATCAGGAGCAGGAACCCTGGCTGATTTCCCCTCTCTCTCTCTAACCCAGGGATCACTGGACAGTGATCAGGAGCAGGAACCCTGGCTGATTTCCTCTCTCGCTCTCTAACCAAGGGATCACTGGACTTCGATCAGTAACAAGTACCCTAGCAGATTACCTCACTCTCTCTCTCTAACCCAGGAATCACTGAACAGTGATCAGGATCAGGAACCCTGGCATATTTCCACTCTCTCTCTCACTAACCCAGGCATCACTGTACAGTGATTTGGAGACAGATCCCAGGCTGATATCCCCTCTCTGCCTCTCTAACCCAGGGATCACTGGACAGTGATCAGGAGCAGGAACCCTAGCTGAATTCCCCTCTCTCTCTCAAAACCAGGAATCACTGGACAGGGATCAGCAGCAGGAACCTTGGCTGATTTCTCCCCTCTCACTCTCTCTAACCCGGGGATCACTGGACAGTGATCAGGAGCAGGTACCCTGGCTGATTTCCTATCTCTCTCTCACCAAGGGATCACTGCAGAGTGGACAGTGAACAGGAGCGGGAAACCTGGTTAATTTCCCCTCTCTCTCTCTCTTTAACCCAGGGATCACTGGAAAGTGAGCAGGAGCCAGAACCTTGGCTGATTTCCCCTCTCTCTCTGAACCAGGGTTCACTGGACAGTGATCAGGAGCAGGAATCCTGGATGATTTCTCCACTCTCTCTAACCCAGGGATCACTGGACTGTGATCAGGAGCAGGAATCCTGGCTGATTTCCACTATCTCTCTCTAACCCAGGGATCACTGGACAGTGATCAGGAGCAGGAACCCTAGCTGATTTCACCTCTCTCTCTCTAACCTAGGGATCACTGGACTTCGATCAGTAACAAGTACCCTGGCAGATTACCTCTCTCTCTCTCTAACCAAGCGATCACTGGACAGTGATCAGGAGCAGGAATCCTGGCTGATTTTTCCACTCTCTCTAACCCAGGGATCACTGGACAGTGATCAGGAGCAGGAACCCTGGCTGATTTCCCCTCTCTCTCTCTAACCCAGGGATCACTGGACAGTGACCAGGAGCAGCAACCCTGGCTGATTTCCACTATCTCTCTCTAACCCAGGGATCACTGGACAGTGACCAGGACCAGCAACCCTTGCTGATATCCCCCCTCTCTCTCTCTCTAACCCAGGGATCACTGGACAGTGATCAGGAGCAGGAACCCTAGCTGATTTCACCTCTCTCTCTCTAACCAAGGGATCACTGGACTTCAATCAGTAACAAGTACCCTGGCAGATTACCTCTCTCTCTCTCTCTCTCTAATGCAGGGATCACTGGATAGTGATCAGAAGCAGGAACCCTGGCTGATTTCCCCTCTCTGCCTCTCTAACTTAGGGATCACTGGACAGTGAGCAGGAGCAGAAACCCTGGCTGATTTCCTTTCTCTCTCTCTAACCTAGCGATCACTGGACAGAGATCAGGAGCAGGAACCCTGGCTGATTTCCCCTCTCTCTCTCTCTAACCCAGGAATCACTGAACAGTGATCAGGATTAGAATCCCAGGATGATTTCCTCTCTCTCTCTAACCAAGGGATCACTGCAGAGTGAGCAGGAGCAGATACCCTGGCTGATTTGTTCTCTCTCTCTCTCTCTAACCCATGGATCACTGGATAGTGATCAGCAGCAGGAACCCTGGGCTGATTTCCCCTCTCTCTCTCTCTCTAACCCAGTGATCACTAGACCGTGATCAAGAGCAGGAACCCAGGCTGATTTACCCTCTCTCTCTATGTCTAAACAAGTGATCACTGGACAGTGATCAGAAGCAGGAATCCTGGCTGATTTCTCCACTCTCTCTAACCCAGGGATCACTGGACAGTGATCAGGAGCAGGAACCCTGGCTGGTTTCCCCTCTCTCTTTCTCTTTAGCCAGGGATCACTGGACAGAGATCAGGAGCAGGAACCCTGGCTGATTTCCCCTCTCTCTCTAACCCAGGGATCACTGGACAGAGATCAGGAGCACAAACCCTGGCTGAATTCCTCCCTCTCTCTCTAACCCAGGAATTACTGAACAGTGATCAGGATCAGGAACCCTGGCTGATATCCCCTCTCTGCCTCTCTAACTCAGGGATCACTGGACAGTGAGCAGGACCCAGAACCCTGGCTGATTTCCCCTCTCTCTCTGAACCAGTGATCACTGGAAAGTGATCAGGAGCTGGAATCCTGGCTGATTTCTACACTCTCTCTAACCCAGGAATCAGTGGCTAGTGATCAGGAGCAGGAACACTGGCCACTTTCCCATCTCTCTCTCTCTAACCCAGGCATCGCTGGACAGTGACCAGGGGCAGGAACCCTGGCTGATATCCCCTCTGTCTCTCTCTAAAACCAAGGGATCACGGCTGAGTGATCAGGTGCAGGTACCCTGGCTGATTTGCTCTCTCTCTCCCTCTCTCTCTTTAAACCATGGATCACTTGACAGTAATCAGGAGCAGGAACACTGGCTGATTTCCCCTCTCTCTTTCACTAACCCAGGGACCACTGGACATTGATCAGGAGCAGGAACCCTGGCTGATTTCCCCTCTCTCTTTCTCTAACCCAGGGATCACTGGACAGTGATCAGGAGCAGGAACCCTGGCTGATTTCCCCTCTCTCTCTCTAACCCAGGGATCACTGGACAGTGATCAGGAGAAGGAACCCTGGCTGATTTCCTCTCTCACTCTCTAACCCAGGGATCACTGGACAGAGATCAGGAGCAGGAACCCTGACTGATTTCCCCTCTATATCTCACTCTATAAACCAGGATTCACTGGACAGAGATCAGCAGCAGGAACCCTGGCTGATTTCCCCTCTCGCTCTCTAACCAAGGGATCACTGGACAGTGATCAGGAGCAGGAACCCTGACTGATTTCCCCTCTATATCTCACTCTATAAACCAGGATTCACTGGACAGAGATCAGGAGCAGGAACCCTGGCTGATTTCCCCTCTCTCTTTCTCTAACCCAGTGATCACTGTACAGTAATCAGGAGCAGGAACCCTGGCTGATTTCCCCTCTCTCTCTCTAACCCAGGGATCACTGGACAGTGATCAGGAGCAGGAACCCTGGCTGTTTTCCTCTCTCGCTCTCTAAACCAGGGATCACTGGACAGAGATCAGAAGCAGGAACCCGGGCTGATTTCCCCTCACTCTCTAACCCAGGGATCACTGGACAGTGATCAGGAGCAGGAACCCTGACTGATTTCCCCTCTATATCCCACTCTATAAACCAGGATTCATGGGACAGAGATCAGGAGCAGGAACCCTGGCTGATTTCCCCTCTCTCTCTCTAACCCAGGGATCACTGGACAGTGATCAGGAGCAGGAACCCTGGCTGATTTCCTCTCTCGCTCTCTAAACCAGGGATCACTGGACAGTGATCAGGAGCAGGAACCCTGGCTGATTTCCCCTCACTCTCTAACCCAGGGATCACTGGACAGTGATCAGGAGCAGGAACCCTGACTGATTTCCCCTCTATATCTCACTCTATAAACCAGGATTCACTGGACAGAGATCAGGAGCAGGAACCCTGGCTGACTTCCTCTCTCTCTCTCTAACCCACGAATCACTGAACAGTGATCAGGATCAGAATCCCTGGCTGATATCCCGTCTCTGCCTTCCTAACCCAGGAATAACTGGACAGTGATCAGAAGCAGGAACCCTAGCTGATTTCCCCTCTCTCTCTCTAACGCAGGAATCACTGGACAGGGATCATCAGCAGGAACCATGGCTGATTACGCCCCTCTCACTCTCTCTAACCCAGGGATCAAAGGACAGTGAGCAGGACCCAGAAAACTGGCTGATTTCCCCTCTCTCTCTGAACCAGGGATCACTGGACAGTGATCAGGAGCAGGAACCCTGGCCGGTTTCCATCTCTCTCTCTCTAACCCAGGGATGACTGCAGAGTGGACAGTGACCAGGAGCAGGAAACCTGACTAAATTCCCCTCTCTCTCTCTCTCTCTTTAACCCAGGAATCACTGGATAGTGAGCAGGAGCCAGAACCTTGGCTGATTTCCCCTCTCTCTCTGAAACAGGGTTCCCTGACAGTGATCAGGAGCAGGAAACATAGCTGATATCCTCTCTCTCTCTCTAACCAAGTGATCACTGGACAGTGATCAGGAGCAGGAATCCTGGCTGATTTTTCCACTCTCTCTAACCCAGGGATCACTGGACAGTGATCAGGAGCAGGAACCCTGGCTGATTTCCACTATCTCTCTCTAACCCAGGGATCACTGGACAGTGACCAGGAGCAGCAACCCTGGCTGATTTCCACTATCCCTCTCTAACCAAGGGATCACTGGACAGTGACCAGGACCAGCAACCCTGGCTGATATCCCCCCTCTCTCTCTCTCTAACCCAGGGATCACTGGACAGTGATCAGGAGCAGGAACCCTGGCTGATTTCAGCTCTCTCTCTCTAACCAAGGAATCACTGGACTTCAATCAGTAACAGGTACCCTGGCAGATTACCTCTCTCTCTCTCTCTAATGCAGGGATCACTGGACAGAGATCAGGAGTAGGAACCCTGCTGATTTACTCTCCCACTCTCTAAACCAGGGATTATTGGACAGTGATCAGGAGCAGGAACCCTGGCTGATTTCCTCTCTATCTCTCTAACCCAGGGATCACTGGACAGAGATCAGCAGCAGGAACCCTGGCTGATTTCCTCTCTCTCTCTCTAACCCAGGAATCACTGAACAGTGATCAGGATCAGGAACCCTGGCATATTTCCACTCTCTCTCTCACTAACCCAGGCATCACTGTACAGTGATTTGGAGACAGATCCCTGGCTGATATCCCCTCTCTGCCTCTCTAACCCAGGGATCACTGGACAGTGATCAGGAGCAGGAACCCTAGCTGAATTCCCCTCTCTCTCCCAAAACCAGGAATCACTGGACAGGGATCAGCAGCAGGAACCTTGGCTGATTTCTCCCCTCTCACTCTCTCTAACCCGGGGATCACTGGACAGTGATCAGGAGCAGGTACCCTGGCTGATTTACTATCTCTGTCTCACCAAGGAATCACTGCAGATTGGACAGTGACCCGGAGCAGGAAATCTGGCTCATTTCCCCTCTCTCTCCCTCTTTAACCCAGGGATCACTGGAAAGTGAGCAGGAGCCAGAACCTTGGCTGATTTTTCCACTCTCTCTAACCCAGGGATCACTGGACAGTGATCAGGAGCAGGAACCCTGGCTGATTTCCACTATCTCTCTCTAACCCAGGGATCACTGGACAGTGACCAGGACCAGCAACCCTGGCTGATATCCCCCCTCTCTCTCTCTCTAACCCAGGGATCACTGGACAGTGATCAGGAGCAGGAACCCTGGCTGATTTCAGCTCTCTCTCTCTAACCAAGGAATCACTGGACTTCAATCAGTAACAAGTACCCTGGCAGATTACCTCTCTCTCTCTCCCTAATGCAGGGATCACTGGACAGAGATCAGGAGTTGGAACACTGGCTGATTTACTCTCCCACACTCTAAACCAGGGATCTTTGGACAGTGATCAGAAGCAGGAACCCTGGCTGATTTCCTCTCTATCTCTCTAACCAAGGGATCACTGGAGAGAGATCAGGAGCAGGAACCCTGGCTGATTTCCCCTCTCTCTCTCTAACCCAGGGATCACTGGACAGAGATCAGCAGCAGGAACCCTGGCTGATTTCCTCTCTCTCTCTCTCTAACCCAGGAATCACTGAACAGTGATCAGGATCAGGAACCCTGGCATATTTCCACTCTCTCTCTCACTAACCCAGGCATCACTGTACAGTGATTTGGAGACAGATCGCTGGCTGATATCCCCTTTCTGCCTCTCTAACCCAGGGATCACTGGACAGTGATCAGGAGCAGGAACCCTAGCTGAATTACCCTCTCTCTCTCAAAACCAGGAATCACTGGACAGGGATCAGCAGCAGGAACCTTGGCTGATTTCTCCCCTCTCACTCTCTCTAACCCGGGGATCACTGGACAGTGATCAGGAGCAGGTACCCTGGCTGATTTCCTATCTCTCTCTCACCAAGGGATCACTGCAGAGTGGACAGTGACCCGGAGCAGGAAATCTGGCTAATTTCCCCTCTCTCTCCCTCTTTAACCCAGGGATCACTGGAAAGTAAGCAGGAGCCAGAACCTTGGCTGATTTCCCCTCTCTCTCTGAACCAGGGTTCGCTGGACAGTGATCAGGAGCAGGAAACATGGCTGATTTCCTCTCTCTATCTCTAACCAAGTGATCACTGGACAGTGATCAGGAGCAGGAATCCTGGATGATTTCTCCACTCTCTCTAACCCAGGGATCACTGGACTGTGATCAGGAGCAGGAATCCTGGCTGATTTCCACTATCTCTCTCTAACCCAGGGATCACTGGACAGTGACCAGGAGCAGGAACCCTGGCTGATTTCCCCTCTCTCTCTAACCCAGGGATCACTGGACAGTGATCAGGAGCAGGAACCCTGGCTGATTTCCTTTCTCTCTCTCTAACCTAGCGATCACTGGACAGAGATCAGGAGCAGGAACCCTGGCTGATTTCCTCTCTCTCTCTCTAACCCAGGAATCACTGGACAGTGATCAGGATCAGAATCCCTGGCTGATATCCCCTCTCTGCCTTTCTAACCCAGGAATCACTGGACAGTGATCAGGATCAGAATCCCTGGCTGATATCCCCTCTCTGCCTTTCTAACCCAGGAATAACTGGACAGAGATCAGGAGCAGGAACCCTGGCTGATTTCCCCTCTCTCTCTCTCTAACCCAGGGATCACTGGATAATGATCAGGAGCAGGAACCCTGGCTGATTTCCCCTCTCTCTCTCTCTAACCCAGGGATCACTGAACAGTGATCAGGATGAGAATCCCAGGCTGATTTCCTCTCTCTCTCTAACCAAGGGATCACTGCAGAGTGAGCAGGAGCAGATACCCTGGCTGATTTGTTCTCTCTCTCTCTCTCTCTCTAACCCATGGATCACTGGATAGTGATCAGCAGCAGGAACCCTGGGCTGATTTCTCCTCTCTGTCTCTCTAACCCAATGATCACTAGACCGTGATCAAGAGCAGGAACCCAGGCTGATTTACCCTCTCTCTCTTCTCTCTCTCTCTCTCTCCCTCTAACCCAGGGATCACTGGACAGTGATCAGGAGCAGGAAACATGGCTGATATCCTCTCTCTATCTCTAACCAAGTGATCACTGGACAGTGATCAGAAGCAGGAGTCCTGGCTGATTTCTCCACTCTCTCTAACCCAGGGATCACTGGACAGTGAGCAGGAGCAGGAACCCTGGCTGATTTCCTTTCTCTCTCTCTAACCTAGCGATCACTGAACAGAGATCAGGAGCAGGAACCCTGGCTGATTTCCCCTCTCTCTCTCTAACCCAGGAATCACTGAACAGTGATCAGGATCAGAATCCCTGGCTGATATCCCCTCTCTGCCTTACTAACCCAGGGATCACTGGACAGTGATCAGCAGCAGGAACCCTGGCTGATTTCCCCTCTCTCTCTCTAACCAAGGGATCACTGGACAATGATCAGGAACAAGTACCCTGGCTGATTTGCTCTATCTCACTCTAACTCAGGGATCACTGGACCGTAATCAGCAGCAGAAAAGCAGGCTGTTTTCCCACCTTCTCTCTCTGTAATGCAGGGATCACTGGACAGTGATCAGGAGCAGGAACCCTGGCATATGACCCCTCTCTCTCTCTCTCACTCTCTCTCTCTCACTAACCCAGGGATCACTGGACAGTGATCAGGAGCAGGATCCCTGGCTGATATCCTCTCTCTGCCTCTCAAACACAGGGATCACTGGACAGTGATCAGGAGCAGGAACCCTGGCTGATTTCCCCACTCTCTCTCTAACCCAGGGATCACTGGATACTGATCAGCAGCAGGAACCCTGGCCTGATTTCCTCTCCCTCTCTCTCTCTAACCCAGTGATCACTAGACAGTGATCAGGAACAGGAACACTGGCTGATTTCCTCTCTCTCTCTCTCTACACCAGGGATCACTGGACAGGGATCAGCAGCAGGAACCCTGGCTGATTTCCTCACTCTCTCTCTCTCTAATCTGGGGATCACTGGACAGTGATCAGGAGCAGGAACCCTGGCTGATTTCCCCTCTCTCTCTCTAACCCAGGGATCTGGACAGTGACCAGGAGCAGCAACCCTGGCTGATATCCCCCCTCTCTCTCTCTCTAACCCAGGGATCACTGGACAGTGATCAGGAGCAGGAACCCTAGCTGATTTCACCTCTCTCTCTCTCTAACCAAGGGATCACTGGACTTCGATCAGGAACAAGTACCCTGGCAGATTACCTCTCTCTTTCTCTCTAATGCAGGGATCACTGGACAGAGATCAGGAGCAGGAACCCTGGCTGATTTCCTCTCTATCTCTCTAACCAAGGGATCACTGACAGAGATCAGGAGCAGGAACCCTGTCTGATTTCCCCTCTCTCTCTCTAACCCAGGGATCACTGGACAGTGATCAGGAGCAGGAAGCCTAGCTGATTTCACCTCTCTCTCTCTAAGCAAGGGATCATTGGACTTCGATCAGTAACAAGTACCCTGACAGATTACCTCTCTATCTTTCTAACCAAGGGATCACTGGACAGAGATCTGGAGCAGGAACCCTGGCTGATTTCCCCTCTCTCTCACTAACCCAGGGATCACCTGACAGTGATCAGGAGCAGGAACCCTAGCTGAATTCCCCTCTCTCTCTCAAAACCCGGAATCACTGGACAGGGATCAGCAGCAGGAACCTTGGCTCATTTCTCCCCTCTCACTCTCTCTAACCCAGGGATCACTGGACAGTGATCAGGAGCAGGAACCCTGGCTGATTTCCCCTCTGTATCTCTCTCTATAAACCAGGATTCACTGGACAGAGATCAGGAGCAGGAACCCTGGCTGATTTCTCCTCTCTCTCTCTTACCCAAGAATAACTGAACAGTGGTCAGGATCAGAATCCCTGCCTTATATCCCCTCTCTGTCTTTCTAACCCAGGAATAACTAGCCAGTGATCAGGAGCAGGAACCCTAGCTGATTTCCCCTCTCTCTCTCTAACCCAGGAATCAATGGACAGGGATCATCAGCAGGAACCATGTCTGATTACGCCCCTCTCACTCTCTCTAACCCAGGGATCAAAGGACAGTGAGCAGGACCCAGAAAACTGGCTGATTTCCCCTCTCTCTCTGAACCAGGGATCACTGGACAGTGATTAGGAGCAGGAACCCTGGCCGGTTTCCGTCTCTCTCTCTCTAACCCAGGGATGACTGCAGAGTGGACAGTGACCAGGAGCAGGAAACCTGGCTAATTTCCCCTCTCACTCTCTCTTTTTAACCCAGGGATCACTGGACAGTGAGCAGGAGCAGGATCCCTGGCTGATTTCCTCTCTCGCTCTCTAAACCAGGCAACACTGGACAGTGATCAGGAGCAGGAACCCTGGCTGATTTCCCCTCTATATCTCTCTCTATAAACCAGGATTCACTGAACAGAGATCAGGAGCAGGAAACCTGGCTGATTTCCTCTCTCTCTCTCTAACCCAGGAATCACTGAACAGTGATCAGGATCAGAATCCCTGGCTGATATCCCCTCTCTGCCTTTCTAACCCAGGAATCACTGGACAGGGATCATCAGCAGGAACCTTGGCTGATTTCTCCACTCTCTCTAACCCAAGGATCACTGGACAGTGATCAGCAGCAGGAACCTTGGCTGATTTCTCACCTCTCACTCTCTCTAAACCGGGGATCACTGTACAGTGATCAAGAGTAGGAACCCTGGCTGATTTCCCCACTCTTTCTCTCTCTTTCTAACCAAGGGATCATTGAACAGTGATCAGGAGCAGGAACCCTGGCTGATTTCCACTATCTCTCTCTAACTCAGGGATTACTGCACAGTGATCAGGAACAGGAACGCTGCCTGAATTCCTCTCTCTCTCTCTCTCTCTCCAAACCAGGAATCACTGGACAGAGATCAGCAGCAGGAA
Organism: Carcharodon carcharias; assembly: GCF_017639515.1. Classification (NCBI taxonomy): domain Eukaryota; kingdom Metazoa; phylum Chordata; class Chondrichthyes; order Lamniformes; family Lamnidae; genus Carcharodon; species Carcharodon carcharias. The sequence goes on along the minus strand of NW_024470815.1, from coordinate 191,927 downwards.
CCTTGGCTGATTTCCCCTCTCTCTCTAACCTGAGGATCACTGGACAGTGATCAGAAACCCGGGAGGATTTCCACTATCTCTCTCTAACTCAGGGATCACTGGACAGTGATCAGAAGCAGGAACCCTGGCTGATTTCCCCTCACTCTCTCTCACCCAGGGATCACTGGACAGTGATCAGGAGCAGGAACCCTGGCTGATTTCCCCTCACTCTCTCTCACCCAGGGATCACTGGACAGAGATCAGGAGCAGGAACCCTGGCTGATTTCCCCTCTCTCTCTCTAACCCAGGAATCACTGGACAGTGATCAGGATCAGAATCCCAGGATGATTTCCTCTCTCTCTCTAACCAAGGGATCACTGCAGAGTGAGCAGGAGCAGATACCCTAGCTGATTTGTTCTCTCTCTCTCTCTCTCTAACCCAGTGATCACTAGACAGTGATCAGGAGAAGGGACCCTGGCTGATTTCCCCTCTCTCTCTCTAACCAAGGGATCACTGGACAATGATCAGGAACAAGTACCCTGGCTGATTTGCTCTATCTCGCACTAACTCGGGGATCACTGGACCGTGATCAGCAGCAGAAAAGCAGGCTGTTTTCCCCCCTTCTCTCTCTGTAATGCAGGGATCACTGGACAGTGATCAGGATCAGGAACCCTGGCTGATATCCTCTCTCTGCCTCTCAAACACAGGGATCACTGGACAGTGATCAGGAGCAGGATCCCTGGCTGATATCCTCTCTCTGCCTCTCAAACACAGGGATCACTGGACAGTGATCAGGAGCAGGAACCCTGGCTGATTTCCCCACTCTCTCTCTAACCCAGGGATCACTGGACAGTGATCAGGAGCAGGATCCCTGGCTGATATCCTCTCTCTGCCTCTCAAACACAGGGATCACTGGACAGTGATCAGGAGCAGGAACCCTGGCTGATTTCCGCACTTTCTCTCTAACCCAGGGATCACTGGACAGTGATCAGGAGCAGCAACCCTGGCTGATATCCCCCCCACTCTCTCTCTCTAACCCAGGGATCACTGGACTGTGATCAGGAGCAGGTAACCTGGCAGATTTCCTCTCTCTCTCTAACCAAGGGATCACTGCAGAGTGATCAGGAGCAGATACCCTGGCTGATTTGTTCTCTCTCTCTCTCTCTAACCCATGGATCACTGGATACTGATCAGCAGCAGGAACCCTGGCCTGATTTCCTCTCTCTCTTTCTCTAACCCAGCGATCACTAGACAGTGATCAGGAACAGGAACACTGGCTGATTTCCTCTCTCTCTCTCTCTAAACCAGGGATCACTGGACAGGGATCAGCAGCAGGAACCCTGGCTGATTTCCTCACTCTCTCTCTCTCTAACCTGGGGATCACTGGACAGTGATCAAGAGCAGGAACCCTGGCTGATTTCCCCTCTCTCTCTCTAACCCGGGGATCACTGGACAGTGATCAGGAGCAGGAACACTGGCTGATTTCCCCTCTCTCTCTCACTAACCCAGGGATCACTGGACAGTGATCAGGAGCAGGAACCTTGGCTGATTTCCCCTCTCTCTCTCTAAACCAGGAATCACTGGACAGGGATCAGCAGCAGGAACCTTGGCTGATTTCTCCCTATCTCTCTCTCTAACCCGGGGATCACTAGACCATGATCAAGAGCAGGAACTCTCGCTAATTTCCCCTCTCTCTAACCCAGGGATCACTGGACAGTGAGCAGGAGACAGGACCCTGGCTGATTTCCCCTCTCTCTCTGAACCAGGGATCACTGGACAGTGATCAGGAGCAGGAATCCTGGCTGATTTCTCCACTCTCTCTAACCCAGGGATCACTGGACAGTGATCAGGAGCAGGAACCCTGGCTGATTTCCTCTCTCTCTCTCTCTCTATAACCCATGGATCATTGGACAGTGATCAGGAGCAGGAACCCTGGCTGATTTCCCCCCTCTCTCTCTCTCTCTCTAACCCAGGAATCACTGAACTGTGATCAGGAGCAGGAACCCTGGCTGATGTCACCTCTCTCTTTCTCTTTAACCAGGGATCACTGGACAGTGATCAGGAGCAGGAACACTGACTGATTTCCCCTCTATATCTCTCTCTATAAACCAGGATTCACTGGACAGAGATCAGGAGCAGGAACCCTGGCTGATTTCCCCTCTCTCTCTCTCTAACCCAGGAATCACTGAACAGTGATCAGGATCAGAATCCCTGGCTGATATCCCCTCTCTGCCTACCTAACCCAGGGATCACTGGACAGTGATCATGAGCAGGAACCTTGGCTGATTTCCTTTCTCTCTCTCTAACCTAGCGATCACTGGACAGAGATCAGGAACAGGAACCCTGGCTGATTTCCCCTCTCTCTCTCTAACCCAGGAATCACTGAACAGTGATCAGGATCAGAATCCCTGGCTGATATCCCCTCTCTGCCTTACTAACCCAGGAATAACTGGACAGTGATCAGCAGCACGAACCCTGGCTGATTTCCCCTCTCTCTCTCTAACCAAGGGATCACTGGACAATGATCAGGAACAAGTACCCTGGCTGATTTGCTCTATCTCGCTCTAACTCAGGGATCACTGGACCGTGATCAGCAGCAGAAAAGCAGGCTGTTTTCCCCCCTTCTCTCTCTGTAATGCAGGGATCACTGGACAGTGATCAGGAGCAGGAACCCCGGCATATGACCCCTCTCTCTCTCTCTCACTCTCTCTCTCTCACTAACCCAGGGATCACTGGACAGTGATCAGGAGCAGGATCCCTGGCCTGATTTCCTCTCTCTCTCTCTCTAACCCAGTGATCATTAGACAGTGATCAGGAACAGGAACACTGGCTGATTTCCTCTCTCTCTCTCTCTAAACCAGGGATCACTGGACAGGGATCAGCAGCAGGAACCCTGGCTGATTTCCGCACTCTCTCTCTCTCTAACCTGGGGATCACTGGACAGTGATCAGGAGCAGGAACCCTGGCTGATTTCCCCTCTCTCTCTCTAAACCAGGAATCACTGGACAGGGATCAGCAGCAGGAACCTTGGCTGATTTCTCCCTATCTCTCTCTCTAACCCGGGGATCACTAGACCATGATCAAGAGCAGGAACTCTTGCTAATTTCCCCCCTCTCTCTCTCTCTCTCTCTAACCCAGGGATCACTGGACAGTGAGCAGGAGACAGAACCCTGGCTGATTTCCCCTCTCTCTCTGAACCAGGGATCACTGGACAGTGATCAGGAGCAGGAGCCCTGGCTGATTTCCCCTCTCTCTCTAACCCAGGGATCACTGGACAGTGATCAGGAGCAGGAATCCTGGCTGATTTCTCCACTCTCTCTAACCCAGGGATCACTGGACAGTGATCAGGAGCAGGAACCCTGGCTGATTTCCCCTCACTCTCGAACCCAGGGATCACTGAACAGTGATCAGGAGCAGGAACCCTGGCTGATTTCCTCTCTCTCTCTCTCTCTATAACCCATGGATCACTGGACAGTGATCAGGAGCAGGAACCCTGGCTGATTTCCCCCCTCTCTCTCTCTCTCTCTAACCAAGGGATCATTGGACAGTGATCAGGAGCAGGAACCCTGGCTGATTTCCACTGTCTCTCTCTCTAACCCAGGAATCACTGAACTGTGATCAGGAGCAGGAACCCTGGCTGATGTCACCTCTCTCTTTCTCTTTAACCAGGGATCACTGGACAGTGATCAGGAGCAGGAACACTGACTGATTTCCCCTCTATATCTCTCTCTGTAAACCAGGATTCACTGGACAGAGATCAGGAGCAGGAACCCTGGCTGATTTCCCCTCTCTCTCTCTCTAACCCAGGAATCACTGAACAGTGATCAGGATCAGAATCCCTGGCTGATATCCCCTCTCTGCCTACCTAACCCAGGGATCACTGGACAGTGATCATGAGCAGGAACCTTGGCTGATTTCCTTTCTCTCTCTCTAACCTAGCGATCACTGGACAGAGATCAGGAACAGGAACCCTGGCTGATTTCCCCTCTCTCTCTCTAACCCAGGAATCACTGAACAGTGATCAGGATCAGAATCCCTGGCTGATATCCCCTCTCTGCCTTACTAACCCAGGAATAACTGGACAGTGATCAGCAGCAGGAACCCTGGCTGATTTCCCCTCTCTCTCTCTAACCAAGGGATCACTGGACAATGATCAGGAACAAGTACCCTGGCTGATTTGCTCTATCTCGCTCTAACTCAGGGATCACTGGACCGTGATCAGCAGCAGAAAAGCAGGCTGTTTTCCCCCCTTCTCTCTCTGTAATGCAGGGATCACTGGACAGTGATCAGGAGCAGGAACCCTGGCATATGACCCCTCTCTCTCTCTCTCACTCTCTCTCTCTCACTAACCCAGGGATCACTGGACAGTGATCAGGAGCAGGATCCCTGGCTGATATCCTCTCTCTGCCTCTCAAACACAGGGATTACTGGACAGTGATCAGGAGCAGGAACCCTGGCTGATTTCCCCACTCTCTCTCTAACCCAGGGATCTCTGGATACTGACCAGCAGCAGGAACCCTGGCCTGATTTCCTCTCTCTCTCTCTCTCGAACCCAGTGATCACTAGACAGTGATCAGGAACAGGAACACTGGCTGATTTCCTCTCTCTCTCTCTCTAAACCAGGGATCACTGGACAGGGATCAGCAGCAGGAACCCTGGCTAATTTCCTCACGCTCTCTCTCTCTAACCTGGGGATCACTGGACAGTGATCAGGAGCAGGAACCCTGGCTGATTTCCCCCCTCTCTCTCTAACCCGGGGATCACTGGACAGTGATCAGGAGCAGGAACACTGGCTGATTTCCCCTCTCTCTCTCACTAACCCAGGGATCACTGGACAGTGATCAGGAGCAGGAACCTTGGCTGATTTCTCCCTATCTCTCTCTCTAACCCGGGGATCACTAGACCATGATCAAGAGCAGGAACTCTCGCTAATTTGCCCTCTCTCTCTCTAACCCAGGGATCACTGGACAGTGAGCAGGAGACAGAACCCTGGCTGATTTCCCCTCTCTCTCTGAACCAGGGATCACTGGACAGTGATCAGGAGCAGGAACCCTGGCTGATTTCCCCTCTCTCTCTAACCCAGGGATCACTGGACAGTGATCAGGAGCAGGAATCCTGGCTGATTTCTCCACTCTCTCGAACCCAGGGATCACTGAACAGTGATCAGCAGCAGGAACCCTGGCTGATTTCCCTTCTCTCTTTCTCTTTAACCCAGGGATCACTGGACAGTGATCAGGAGCAGGAACACTGACTGATTTCCCCTCTATATCTCTCTCTATAAACCAGGATTCACTGGACAGAGATCAGGAGCAGGAACCCTGGCTGATTTCCCCTCTCTCTCTCTCTAACCCAGGAATCACTGAACAGTGATCAGGATCAGAATCCCTGGCTGATATCCCCTCTCTGCCTACCTAACCCAGGGATCACTGGACAGTGGTCATGAGCAGGAACCTTGGCTGACTTCCCCCCTCTCTGTCTAACCCAGGAATCACTGGACAGAGATCATCAGCAGGAACCATGGCTGATTTCTCCCGTCTCTCTCTCTCTAACCCGGGGATCACTGGACAGTGGTCAGGAGCAGGAACCCTGGCTGATTTCCCCTCTCTCTAACCCAGGGATCACTGAACAGTGATCAGGATCAGGAATCCTGGCATATGACCCCTCTCTCTCTCTCTCTCTCTCTCTCTCTCAGTAATCCAGGGATCACTGTACAGTTATCTGGAGCCGGATCCCTGGCTGATATCCTCTCTCTGCCTCTCTAACCGAGGTATCACTGGACAGGGATCAGCAGCAGGAACCTTGGCTGATTTCTCCCTCTCTCTCTCTCTAAACCCGGGGATCACTGGACAGTGAGCAGGAGCCAGAACCCTGGCTAATTTCCCCTCTCTCTCTGAAACAGGGATCACTGGATATTGATCAGGATCAGGAAACAAGGCTGATTACCTCTATCTATCTCTAACCAAGTGATCACTGGACAGTGATCAGGAGCAGGAATCCTGGCTGATTTCGCCACCCTCTCTAACCCAGGGATCATTGGACAGTGATCAGGAGCAGGAACACTGGCTGATTTCCCCTCTCTCTCTCTCTCCCTCTAGCCAAGGGATCATTGGACAGTGATCAGGAGCAGGAACCCTGGCTGATTTCCCCTCTCTCTTTCTCTTTAACCCAGGGATCACTGGACAGTGATCAGGAGCAGGAACCCTGGCTGATTTCCCCTCTATATCTCTCTCTAGAAACCAGGATTCACTGGACGGAGATCAGGAGTAGATACCCTGGCTGATTTGTTCTCTCTCTCTCTCTAACCCATGGATCACTGGATAGCGATCAGCAGCAGGAACCCTGGCTGATTTCCCCTCTCTCTCTCTCTAACCCAGTGATCACTAGACAGTGATCAGCAGCAGGAACCCTGGCTGATTTCCTCTCTCTCTCTCTCTAACCCAGGGATCACTGGACAGTGATCAGGTGCAGGGACCCTGGCTGATTTCCCCTCTCTCTCTCTAACCAAGGGATCACTGGACAATGATCAGGAACAAGTACCCTAGCTGATTTGCTCTATCTCGCTCTAAACCAGGAATCACTGGACAGGGATCAGCAGCAGGAACCTTGGCTGATTTCTCCCTATCTCTCTCTCTAACCCGGGGATCACTAGACCATGATCAAGAGCAGGAACTCTCGCTAATTTCCCCTCTCTCTCTCTCTCTCTCTAACCCAGGGATCACTGGACAGTGAGCAGGAGACAGAACCCTGGCTGATTTCCCCTCTCTCTCTGAACCAGGGATCACTGGACAGTGATCAGGAGCAGGAACCCTGGCTGATTTCCCCTCTCTCTCTAACCCAGGGATCACTGGACAGTGATCAGGAGCAGGAATCCTGGCTGATTTCTCCACTCTCTCTAACCCAGGGATCACTGGACAGTGATCAGGAGCAGGAACCCTGGCTGATTTCCCCTCACTCTCGAACCCAGGGATCACTGAACAGTGATCAGGAGCAGGAACCCTGGCTGATTTCCTCTCTCTCTCTCTCTCTATAACCCATGGATCACTGGACAGTGATCAGGAGCAGGAACCCTGGCTGATTTCCCCCCTCTCTCTCTCTCTCTCTAACCAAGGGATCATTGGACAGTGATCAGGAGCAGGAACCCTGGCTGATTTCCACTGTCTCTCTCTCTAACCCAGGAATCACTGAACTGTGATCAGGAGCAGGAACCCTGGCTGATGTCACCTCTCTCTTTCTCTTTAACCAGGGATCACTGGACAGTGATCAGGAGCAGGAACACTGACTGATTTCCCCTCTATATCTCTCTCTATAAACCAGGATTCACTGGACAGAGATCAGGAGCAGGAACCCTGGCTGATTTCCCCTCTCTCTCTCTCTAACCCAGGAATCACTGAACAGTGATCAGGATCAGAATCCCTGGCTGATATCCCCTCTCTGCCTACCTAACCCAGGGATCACTGGACAGTGATCATGAGCAGGAACCTTGGCTGATTTCCTTTCTCTCTCTCTAACCTAGCGATCACTGGACAGAGATCAGGAACAGGAACCCTGGCTGATTTCCCCTCTCTCTCTCTAACCCAGGAATCACTGAACAGTGATCAGGATCAGAATCCCTGGCTGATATCCCCTCTCTGCCTTACTAACCCAGGAATAACTGGACAGTGATCAGCAGCAGGAACCCTGGCTGATTTCCCCTCTCTCTCTCTAACCAAGGGATCACTGGACAATGATCAGGAACAAGTACCCTGGCTGATTTGCTCTATCTCGCTCTAACTCAGGGATCACTGGACCGTGATCAGCAGCAGAAAAGCAGGCTGTTTTCCCCCCTTCTCTCTCTGTAATGCAGGGATCACTGGACAGTGATCAGGAGCAGGAACCCTGGCATATGACCCCTCTCTCTCTCTCTCACTCTCTCTCTCACTAACCCAGGGATCACTGGACAGTGATCAGGAGCAGGATCCCTGGCCTGATTTCCTCTCTCTCTCTCTCTAACCCAGTGATCATTAGACAGTGATCAGGAACAGGAACACTGGCTGATTTCCTCTCTCTCTCTCTCTAAACCAGGGATCACTGGACAGGGATCAGCAGCAGGAACCCTGGCTGATTTCCGCACTCTCTCTCTCTCTAACCTGGGGATCACTGGACAGTGATCAGGAGCAGGAACCCTGGCTGATTTCCCCTCTCTCTCTCTAAACCAGGAATCACTGGACAGGGATCAGCAGCAGGAACCTTGGCTGATTTCTCCCTATCTCTCTCTCTAACCCGGGGATCACTAGACCATGATCAAGAGCAGGAACTCTTGCTAATTTCCCCCCTCTCTCTCTCTCTCTCTCTAACCCAGGGATCACTGGACAGTGAGCAGGAGACAGAACCCTGGCTGATTTCCCCTCTCTCTCTGAACCAGGGATCACTGGACAGTGATCAGGAGCAGGAGCCCTGGCTGATTTCCCCTCTCTCTCTAACCCAGGGATCACTGGACAGTGATCAGGAGCAGGAATCCTGGCTGATTTCTCCACTCTCTCTAACCCAGGGATCACTGGACAGTGATCAGGAGCAGGAACCCTGGCTGATTTCCCCTCACTCTCGAACCCAGGGATCACTGAACAGTGATCAGGAGCAGGAACCCTGGCTGATTTCCTCTCTCTCTCTCTCTCTATAACCCATGGATCACTGGACAGTGATCAGGAGCAGGAACCCTGGCTGATTTCCCCCCTCTCTCTCTCTCTCTCTAACCAAGGGATCATTGGACAGTGATCAGGAGCAGGAACCCTGGCTGATTTCCACTGTCTCTCTCTCTAACCCAGGAATCACTGAACTGTGATCAGGAGCAGGAACCCTGGCTGATGTCACCTCTCTCTTTCTCTTTAACCAGGGATCACTGGACAGTGATCAGGAGCAGGAACACTGACTGATTTCCCCTCTATATCTCTCTCTGTAAACCAGGATTCACTGGACAGAGATCAGGAGCAGGAACCCTGGCTGATTTCCCCTCTCTCTCTCTCTAACCCAGGAATCACTGAACAGTGATCAGGATCAGAATCCCTGGCTGATATCCCCTCTCTGCCTACCTAATACAGGGATCACTGGACAGTGATCATGAGCAGGAACCTTGGCTGATTTCCTTTCTCTCTCTCTAACCTAGCGATCACTGGACAGAGATCAGGAACAGGAACCCTGGCTGATTTCCCCTCTCTCTCTCTAACCCAGGAATCACTGAACAGTGATCAGGATCAGAATCCCTGGCTGATATCCCCTCTCTGCCTTACTAACCCAGGAATAACTGGACAGTGATCAGCAGCAGGAACCCTGGCTGATTTCCCCTCTCTCTCTCTAACCAAGGGATCACTGGACAATGATCAGGAACAAGTACCCTGGCTGATTTGCTCTATCTCGCTCTAACTCAGGGATCACTGGACCGTGATCAGCAGCAGAAAAGCAGGCTGTTTTCCCCCCTTCTCTCTCTGTAATGCAGGGATCACTGGACAGTGATCAGGAGCAGGAACCCTGGCATATGACCCCTCTCTCTCTCTCTCACTCTCTCTCTCTCACTAACCCAGGGATCACTGGACAGTGATCAGGAGCAGGATCCCTGGCTGATATCCTCTCTCTGCCTCTCAAACACAGGGATTACTGGACAGTGATCAGGAGCAGGAACCCTGGCTGATTTCCCCACTCTCTCTCTAACCCAGGGATCTCTGGATACTGACCAGCAGCAGGAACCCTGGCCTGATTTCCTCTCTCTCTCTCTCTCGAACCCAGTGATCACTAGACAGTGATCAGGAACAGGAACACTGGCTGATTTCCTCTCTCTCTCTCTCTAAACCAGGGATCACTGGACAGGGATCAGCAGCAGGAACCCTGGCTGATTTCCTCACGCTCTCTCTCTCTAACCTGGGGATCACTGGACAGTGATCAGGAGCAGGAACCCTGGCTGATTTCCCCCCTCTCTCTCTAACCCGGGGATCACTGGACAGTGATCAGGAGCAGGAACACTGGCTGATTTCCCCTCTCTCTCTCACTAACCCAGGGATCACTGGACAGTGATCAGGAGCAGGAACCTTGGCTGATTTCTTCCTATCTCTCTCTCTAACCTGGGGATCACTAGACCATGATCAAGAGCAGGAACTCTCGCTAATTTGCCCTCTCTCTCTCACTAACCCAGGGATCACTGGACAGTGAGCAGGAGCAGGAACCTTGGCTGATTTCTCCCTATCTCTCTCTCTAACCCGGGGATCACTAGACCATGATCAAGAGCAGGAACTCTCGCTAATTTCCCCTCTCTCTCTCTCTCTCTCTCTCTAACCCAGGGATCACTGGACAGTGAGCAGGAGACAGAACCCTGGCTGATTTCCCCTCTCTCTCTGAACCAGGGATCACTGGACAGTGATCAAGAGCAGGAACCCTGGCTGATTTCCCCTCACTCTCGAACCCAGGGATCACTGAACAGTGATCAGCAGCAGGAACCCTGGCTGATTTCCCTTCTCTCTTTCTCTTTAACCCAGGGATCACTGGACAGTGATCAGGAGCAGGAACACTGACTGATTTCCCCTCTATATCTCTCTCTATAAACCAGGATTCACTGGACAGAGATCAGGAGCAGGAACCCTGGCTGATTTCCCCTCTCTCTCTCTCTTTAACCCAGGGATCACTGGACAGTGATCAGGAGCAGGAACCCTGGCTGATTTCCCCTCTATATCTCTCTCTAGAAACCAGGATTCACTGGACGGAGATCAGGAGTAGATACCCTGGCTGATTTGTTCTCTCTCTCTCTCTCTCTCTCTCTCTAACCCAGGAATCACTGAACAGTGATCAGGATCAGAATCCCTGGCTGATATCCCCTCTCTGCCTACCTAACCCAGGGATCACTGGACAGTGATCATGAGCAGGAACCTTGGCTGATTTCCTTTCTCTCTCTCTAACCTAGCGATCACTGGACAGAGATCAGGAACAGGAACCCTGGCTGATTTCCCCTCTCTCTCTCTCTAACCCAGGAATCACTGAACAGTGATCAGGATCAGAATCCCTGGCTGATATCCCCTCTCTGCCTTACTAACCCAGGAATAACTGGACAGTGATCAGCAGCAGGAACCCTGGCTGATTTCCCCTCTCTCTCTCTAACCAAGGGATCACTGGACAATGATCAGGAACAAGTACCCTGGCTGATTTGCTCTATCTCGCTCTAACTCAGGGATCACTGGACCGTGATCAGCAGCAGAAAAGCAGGCTGTTTTCCCCCCTTCTCTCTCTGTAATGCAGGGATCACTGGACAGTGATCAGGAGCAGGAACCCTGGCATATGACCCCTCTCTCTCTCTCTCACTCTCTCTCTCTCACTAACCCAGGGATCACTGGACAGTGATCAGGAGCAGGATCCCTGGCTGATATCCTCTCTCTGCCTCTCAAACACAGGGATCACTGGACAGTGATCAGGAGCAGGAACCCTGGCTGATTTCCCCACTCTTTCTCTAACCCAGGGATCACTGGAGACTGATCAGCAGCAGGAACCCTGGCCTGATTTCCTCTCTCTCTCTCTCTAACCCAGTGATCACTAGACAGTGATCAGGAACAGGAACACTGGCTGATTTCCTCTCTCTCTCTCTCTCTAAACCAGGGATCACTGGACAGGGATCAGCAGCAGGAACCCTGGCTGATTTCCTCACTCTCTCTCTCTCTAATCTGGGGATCACTGGACAGTGATCAGGAGCAGGAACCCTGGCTGATTTCCCCTCTCTCTCTCTAAACCAGGATTCACTGGACAGAGATCAGGAGCAGGAACCCTGGCTGATTTCCCCTCTCTCTCTCTCTAACCCAGGAATCACTGAACAGTGATCAGGATCAGAATCCCTGGCTGATATCCCCTCTCTGCCTACCTAACCCAGGGATCACTGGACAGTGGACATGAGCAGGAACCTTGGCTGACTTCCCCCCTCTCTGTCTAACCCAGGAATCACTGGACAGAGATCATCAGCAGGAACCATGGCTGATTTCTCCCGTCTCTCTCTCTCTAACCCGGGGATCACTGGACAGTGGTCAGGAGCAGGAACCCTGGCTGATTTCCCCTCACTCTCGAACCCAGGGATCACTGAACAGTGATCAGGAGCAGGAACCCTGGATGATTTCCTCTCTCTCTCTCTCTCTATAACCCATGGATCATTGGACAGTGATCAGGAGCAGGAACCCTGGCTGATTTTCCCCTCTCTCTCTCTCTCTCTCTAACCCAGGAATCACTGAACTGTGATCAGGAGCAGGAACCCTGGCTGATGTCACCTCTCTCTTTCTCTTTAACCAGGGATCACTGGACAGTGATCAGGAGCAGGAACACTGACTGATTTCCCCTCTATATCTCTCTCTATAAACCAGGATTCACAGGACAGAGATCAGGAGCAGGAACCCTGGCTGATTTCCCCACTCTTTCTCTAACCCAGGGATCACTGGATACTGATCAGCAGCAGGAACCCTGGCCTGATTTCCTCTCTCTCTCTCTCTAACCCAGTGATCACTAGACAGTGATCAGGAACAGGAACACTGGCTGATTTCCTCTCTCTCTCTCTCTAAACCAGGGATCACTGGACAGGGATCAGCAGCAGGAACCCTGGCTGATTTCCTCACTCTCTCTCTCTCTAATCTGGGGATCACTGGACAGTGATCAGGAGCAGGAACCCTGGCTGATTTCCCCTCTCTCTCTCTAAACCAGGATTCACTGGACAGAGATCAGGAGCAGGAACCCTGGCTGATTTCCCCTCTCTCTCTCTCTAACCCAGGAATCACTGAACAGTGATCAGGATCAGAATCCCTGGCTGATATCCCCTCTCTGCCTACCTAACCCAGGGATCACTGGACAGTGGTCATGAGCAGGAACCTTGGCTGACTTCCCCCCTCTCTGTCTAACCCAGGAATCACTGGACAGAGATCATCAGCAGGAACCATGGCTGATTTCTCCCGTCTCTCTCTCTCTAACCCGGGGATCACTGGACAGTGGTCAGGAGCAGGAACCCTGGCTGATTTCCCCTCTCTCTAACCCAGGGATCACTGAACAGTGATCAGGATCAGGAATCCTGGCATATGACCCCTCTCTCTCTCTCTCTCTCTCTCTCAGTAACCCAGGGATCACTGTACAGTTATCTGGAGCCGGATCCCTGGCTGATATCCTCTCTCTGCCTCTCTAACCGAGGGATCACTGGACAGGGATCAGCAGCAGGAACCTTGGCTGATTTCTCCCCCTCTCTCTCTCTAAACCCGGGGATCACTGGACAGTGAGCAGGAGCCAGAACCCTGGCTAATTTCCCCTCTCTCTCTGAAACAGGGATCACTGGATATTGATCAGGATCAGGAAACAAGGCTGATTACCTCTATCTATCTCTAACCAAGTGATCACTGGACAGTGATCAGGAGCAGGAATCCTGGCTGATTTCGCCACCCTCTCTAACCCAGGGATCATTGGACAGTGATCAGGAGCAGGAACACTGGCTGATTTCCCCTCTCTCTCTCTCTCCCTCTAGCCAAGGGATCATTGGACAGTGATCAGGAGCAGGAACCCTGGCTGATTTCCCCTCTCTCTTTCTCTTTAACCCAGGGATCACTGGACAGTGATCAGGAACAGGAACCCTGGCTGATTTCCCCTCTATATCTCTCTCTAGAAACCAGGATTCACTGGACGGAGATCAGGAGTAGATACCCTGGCTGATTTGTTCTCTCTCTCTCTCTCTCTCTCTAACCCATGGATCACTGGATAGCGATCAGCAGCAGGAACCCTGGCTGATTTCCCCTCTCTCTCTCTCTAACCCAGTGATCACTAGACAGTGATCAGCAGCAGGAACCCTGGCTGATTTCCTCTCTCTCTCTCTCTAACCCAGGGATCACTGGACAGTGATCAGGTGCAGGGACCCTGGCTGATTTCCCCTCTCTCTCTCTAACCAAGGGATCACTGGACAATGATCAGGAACAAGTACCCTAGCTGATTTGCTCTATCTCGCTCTAAACCAGGAATCACTGGACAGGGATCAGCAGCAGGAACCTTGGCTGATTTCTCCCTATCTCTCTCTCTAACCCGGGGATCACTAGACCATGATCAAGAGCAGGAACTCTCGCTAATTTCCCCTCTCTCTCTCTCTCTCTCTAACCCAGGGATCACTGGACAGTGAGCAGGAGACAGAACCCTGGCTGATTTCCCCTCTCTCTCTGAACCAGGGATCACTGGACAGTGATCAAGAGCAGGAACCCTGGCTGATTTCCCCTCTCTCTCTAACCCAGGGATCACTGGACAGTGATCAGGAGCAGGAATCCTGGCTGATTTCTCCACTCTCTCTAACCCAGGGATCACTGGACAGTGATCAGGAGCAGGAACCCTGGCTGATTTCCCCTCACTCTCGAACCCAGGGATCACTGAACAGTGATCAGGAGCAGGAACCCTGGCTGATTTCCTCTCTCTCTCTCTCTCTATAACCCATGGATCACTGGACAGTGATCAGGAGCAGGAACCCTGGCTGATTTCCCCCCTCTCTCTCTCTCTCTCTAACCAAGGGATCATTGGACAGTGATCAGGAGCAGGAACCCTGGCTGATTTCCACTGTCTCTCTCTCTAACCCAGGAATCACTGAACTGTGATCAGGAGCAGGAACCCTGGCTGATGTCACCTCTCTCTTTCTCTTTAACCAGGGATCACTGGACAGTGATCAGGAGCAGGAACACTGACTGATTTCCCCTCTATATCTCTCTCTATAAACCAGGATTCACTGGACAGAGATCAGGAGCAGGAACCCTGGCTGATTTCCCCTCTCTCTCTCTCTAACCCAGGAATCACTGAACAGTGATCAGGATCAGAATCCCTGGCTGATATCCCCTCTCTGCCTACCTAATCCAGGGATCACTGGACAGTGATCATGAGCAGGAACCTTGGCTGATTTCCTTTCTCTCTCTCTAACCTAGCGATCACTGGACAGAGATCAGGAACAGGAACCCTGGCTGATTTCCCCTCTCTCTCTCTCTAACCCAGGAATCACTGAACAGTGATCAGGATCAGAATCCCTGGCTGATATCCCCTCTCTGCCTTGCTAACCCAGGAATAACTGGACAGTGATCAGCAGCAGGAACCTTGGCTGATTTCCCCTCTCTCTCTCTAACCAAGGGATCACTGGACAATGATCAGGAACAAGTACCCTGGCTGATTTGCTCTATCTCGCTCTAACTCAGGGATCACTGGACCGTGATCAGCAGCAGAAAAGCAGGCTGTTTTCCCCCCTTCTCTCTCTGTAATGCAGGGATCACTGGACAGTGATCAGGAGCAGGAACCCTGGCATATGACCCCTCTCTCTCTCTCTCACTCTCTCTCTCTCACTAACCCAGGGATCACTGGACAGTGATCAGGAGCAGGATCCCTGGCTGATATCCTCTCTCTGCCTCTCAAACACAGGGATCACTGGACAGTGATCAGGAGCAGGAACCCTGGCTGATTTCCCCACTCTTTCTCTAACCCAGGGATCACTGGATACTGATCAGCAGCAGGAACCCTGGCCTGATTTCCTCTCTCTCTCTCTCTAACCCAGTGATCACTAGACAGTGATCAGGAACAGGAACACTGGCTGATTTCCTCTCTCTCTCTCTCTAAACCAGGGATCACTGGACAGGGATCAGCAGCAGGAACCCTGGCTGATTTCCTCACTCTCTCTCTCTCTAATCTGGGGATCACTGGACAGTGATCAGGAGCAGGAACCCTGGCTGATTTCCCCTCTCTCTCTCTAAACCAGGATTCACTGGACAGAGATCAGGAGCAGGAACCCTGGCTGATTTCCCCTCTCTCTCTCTCTAACCCAGGAATCACTGAACAGTGATCAGGATCAGAATCCCTGGCTGATATCCCCTCTCTGCCTACCTAACCCAGGGATCACTGGACAGTGGTCATGAGCAGGAACCTTGGCTGACTTCCCCCCTCTCTGTCTAACCCAGGAATCACTGGACAGAGATCATCAGCAGGAACCATGGCTGATTTCTCCCGTCTCTCTCTCTCTAACCCGGGGATCACTGGACAGTGGTCAGGAGCAGGAACCCTGGCTGATTTCCCCTCACTCTCGAACCCAGGGATCACTGAACAGTGATCAGGAGCAGGAACCCTGGATGATTTCCTCTCTCTCTCTCTCTCTATAACCCATGGATCATTGGACAGTGATCAGGAGCAGGAACCCTGGCTGATTTCCCCCCTCTCTCTCTCTCTCTCTCTAACCCAGGAATCACTGAACTGTGATCAGGAGCAGGAACCCTGGCTGATGTCACCTCTCTCTTTCTCTTTAACCAGGGATCACTGGACAGTGATCAGGAGCAGGAACACTGACTGATTTCCCCTCTATATCTCTCTCTATAAACCAGGATTCACTGGACAGAGATCAGGAGCAGGAACCCTGGCTGATTTCCCCACTCTTTCTCTAACCCAGGGATCACTGGATACTGATCAGCAGCAGGAACCCTGGCCTGATTTCCTCTCTCTCTCTCTCTAACCCAGTGATCACTTGACAGTGATCAGGAACAGGAACACTGGCTGATTTCCTCTCTCTCTCTCTCTAAACCAGGGATCACTGGACAGGGATCAGCAGCAGGAACCCTGGCTGATTTCCTCACTCTCTCTCTCTCTAATCTGGGGATCACTGGACAGTGATCAGGAGCAGGAACCCTGGCTGATTTCCCCTCTCTCTCTCTAAACCAGGATTCACTGGACAGAGATCAGGAGCAGGAACCCTGGCTGATTTCCCCTCTCTCTCTCTCTAACCCAGGAATCACTGAACAGTGATCAGGATCAGAATCCCTGGCTGATATCCCCTCTCTGCCTACCTAACCCAGGGATCACTGGACAGTGGTCATGAGCAGGAACCTTGGCTGACTTCCCCCCTCTCTGTCTAACCCAGGTATCACTGGACAGAGATCATCAGCAGGAACCATGGCTGATTTCTCCCGTCTCTCTCTCTCTAACCCGGGGATCACTGGACAGTGGTCAGGAGCAGGAACCCTGGCTGATTTCCCCTCTCTCTAACCCAGGGATCACTGAACAGTGATCAGGATCAGGAATCCTGGCATATGACCCCTCTCTCTCTCTCTCTCTCTCTCTCAGTAACCCAGGGATCACTGTACAGTTATCTGGAGCCGGATCCCTGGCTGATATCCTCTCTCTGCCTCTCTAACCGAGGGATCACTGGACAGGGATCAGCAGCAGGAACCTTGGCTGATTTCTCCCCCTCTCTCTCTCTAAACCCGGGGATCACTGGACAGTGAGCAGGAGCCAGAACCCTGG
Source organism: Carcharodon carcharias (assembly GCF_017639515.1). NCBI lineage: Eukaryota > Metazoa > Chordata > Chondrichthyes > Lamniformes > Lamnidae > Carcharodon > Carcharodon carcharias. The sequence continues at coordinate 174,677 of NW_024470815.1, read as the reverse complement.
CTAATTTCCCCTCTCTCTCTGAAACAGGGATCACTGTATATTGATCAGGATCAGGAAACAAGGCTGATTACCTCTATCTATCTCTAACCAAGTGATCACTGGACAGTGATCAGGAGCAGGAATCCTGGCTGATTTCGCCACCCTCTCTAACCCAGGGATCATTGGACAGTGATCAGGAGCAGGAACACTGGCTGATTTCCCCTCTCGCTCTCTCTCCCTCTAGCCAAGGGATCATTGGACAGTGATCAGGAGCAGGAACCCTGGCTGATTTCCCCTCTCTCTTTCTCTTTAACCCAGGGATCACTGGACAGTGATCAGGAGCAGGAACCCTGGCTGATTTCCCCTCTATATCTCTCTCTAGAAACCAGGATTCACTGGACGGAGATCAGGAGTAGATACCCTGGCTGATTTGTTCTCTCTCTCTCTCTCTCTCTCTCTCTAACCCATGGATCACTGGATAGCGATCAGCAGCAGGAACCCTGGCTGATTTCCCCTCTCTCTCTCTCTAACCCAGTGATCACTAGACAGTGATCAGCAGCAGGAACCCTGGCTGATTTCCTCTCTCTCTCTCTCTAACCCAGGGATCACTGGACAGTGATCAGGTGCAGGGACCCTGGCTGATTTCCCCTCTCTCTCTCTAACCAAGGGATCACTGGACAATGATCAGGAACAAGTACCCTAGCTGATTTGCTCTATCTCGCTCTAAACCAGGAATCACTGGACAGGGATCAGCAGCAGGAACCTTGGCTGATTTCTCCCTATCTCTCTCTCTAACCCGGGGATCACTAGACCATGATCAAGAGCAGGAACTCTCGCTAATTTCCCCTCTCTCTCTCTCTCTCTCTAACCCAGGGATCACTGGACAGTGAGCAGGAGACAGAACCCTGGCTGATTTCCCCTCTCTCTCTGAACCAGGGATCACTGGACAGTGATCAGGAGCAGGAACCCTGGCTGATTTCCCCTCTCTCTCTAACCCAGGGATCACTGGACAGTGATCAGGAGCAGGAATCCTGGCTGATTTCTCCACTCTCTCTAACCCAGGGATCACTGGACAGTGATCAGGAGCAGGAACCCTGGCTGATTTCCCCTCACTCTCGAACCCAGGGATCACTGAACAGTGATCAGGAGCAGGAACCCTGGCTGATTTCCTCTCTCTCTCTCTCTCTATAACCCATGGATCACTGGACAGTGATCAGGAGCAGGAACCCTGGCTGATTTCCCCCCTCTCTCTCTCTCTCTCTAACCAAGGGATCATTGGACAGTGATCAGGAGCAGGAACCCTGGCTGATTTCCACTGTCTCTCTCTCTAACCCAGGAATCACTGAACTGTGATCAGGAGCAGGAACCCTGGCTGATGTCACCTCTCTCTTTCTCTTTAACCAGGGATCACTGGACAGTGATCAGGAGCAGGAACACTGACTGATTTCCCCTCTATATCTCTCTCTATAAACCAGGATTCACTGGACAGAGATCAGGAGCAGGAACCCTGGCTGATTTCCCCTCTCTCTCTCTCTAACCCAGGAATCACTGAACAGTGATCAGGATCAGAATCCCTGGCTGATATCCCCTCTCTGCCTACCTAATCCAGGGATCACTGGACAGTGATCATGAGCAGGAACCTTGGCTGATTTCCTTTCTCTCTCTCTAACCTAGCGATCACTGGACAGAGATCAGGAACAGGAACCCTGGCTGATTTCCCCTCTCTCTCTCTAACCCAGGAATCACTGAACAGTGATCAGGATCAGAATCCCTGGCTGATATCCCCTCTCTGCCTTACTAACCCAGGAATAACTGGACAGTGATCAGCAGCAGGAACCCTGGCTGATTTCCCCTCTCTCTCTCTAACCAAGGGATCACTGGACAATGATCAGGAACAAGTACCCTGGCTGATTTGCTCTATCTCACTCTAACTCAGGGATCACTGGACCGTGATCAGCAGCAGAAAAGCAGGCTGTTTTCCCCCCTTCTCTCTCTGTAATGCAGGGATCACTGGACAGTGATCAGGAGCAGGAACCCTGGCATATGACCCCTCTCTCTCTCTCTCACTCTCTCTCTCTCACTAACCCAGGGATCACTGGACAGTGATCAGGAGCAGGATCCCTGGCTGATATCCTCTCTCTGCCTCTCAAACACAGGGATCACTGGACAGTGATCAGGAGCAGGAACCCTGGCTGAATTCCCCACTCTTTCTCTAACCCAGGGATCACTGGATACTGATCAGCAGCAGGAACCCTGGCCTGATTTCCTCTCTCTCTCTCTCTAACCCAGTGATCACTGGACAGAGATCAGGAGCAGGAACCCTGGCTGATTTCCCCTCTCTCTCTCTCTAACCCAGGAATCACTGAACAGTGATCAGGATCAGGATCAGAATCCCTGGCTGATATCCCCTCTCTGCCTACCTAACCCAGGGATCACTGGACAGTGGTCATGAGCAGGAACCTTGGCTGACTTCCCCCCTCTCTGTCTAACCCAGGAATCACTGGACAGAGATCATCAGCAGGAACCATGGCTGATTTCTCCCGTCTCTCTCTCTCTAACCCGGGGATCACTGGACAGTGGTCAGGAGCAGGAACCCTGGCTGATTTCCCCTCTCTCTAACCCAGGGATCACTGAACAGTGATCAGGATCAGGAATCCTGGCATATGACCCCTCTCTCTCTCTCTCTCTCTCTCTCAGTAACCCAGGGATCACTGTACAGTTATCTGGAGCCGGATCCCTGGCTGATATCCTCTCTCTGCCTCTCTAACCGAGGGATCACTGGACAGGGATCAGCAGCAGGAACCTTGGCTGATTTCTCCCCCTCTCTCTCTCTAAACCCGGGGATCACTGGACAGTGAGCAGGAGCCAGAACCCTGGCTAATTTCCCCTCTCTCTCTGAAACAGGGATCACTGGATATTGATCAGGATCAGGAAACAAGGCTGATTACCTCTATCTATCTCTAACCAAGTGATCACTGGACAGTGATCAGGAGCAGGAATCCTGGCTGATTTCGCCACCCTCTCTAACCCAGGGATCATTGGACAGTGATCAGGAGCAGGAACACTGGCTGATTTCCCCTCTCTCTCTCTCTCCCTCTAGCCAAGGGATCATTGGACAGTGATCAGGAGCAGGAACCCTGGCTGATTTCCCCTCTCTCTTTCTCTTTAACCCAGGGATCACTGGACAGTGATCAGGAGCAGGAACCCTGGCTGATTTCCCCTCTATATCTCTCTCTAGAAACCAGGATTCACTGGACGGAGATCAGGAGTAGATACCCTGGCTGAGTTGTTCTCTCTCTCTCTCTCTCTCTCTAACCCATGGATCACTGGATAGCGATCAGCAGCAGGAACCCTGGCTGATTTCCCCTCTCTCTCTCTCTAACCCAGTGATCACTAGACAGTGATCAGCAGCAGGAACCCTGGCTGATTTCCCTCTCTCTCTCTCTCTAACCCAGGGATCACTGGACAGTGATCAGGTGCAGGGACCCTGGCTGATTTCCCCTCTCTCTCTCTAACCAAGGGATCACTGGACAATGATCAGGAACAAGTACCCTAGCTGATTTGCTCTATCTCGCTCTAAACCAGGAATCACTGGACAGGGATCAGCAGCAGGAACCTTGGCTGATTTCTCCCTATCTCTCTCTCTAACCCGGGGATCACTAGACCATGATCAAGAGCAGGAACTCTCGCTAATTTCCCCTCTCTCTCTCTCTCTCTCTAACCCAGGGATCACTGGACAGTGAGCAGGAGACAGAACCCTGGCTGATTTCCCCTCTCTCTCTGAACCAGGGATCACTGGACAGTGATCAGGAGCAGGAACCCTGGCTGATTTCCCCTCTCTCTCTAACCCAGGGATCACTGGACAGTGATCAGGAGCAGGAATCCTGGCTGATTTCTCCACTCTCTCTAACCCAGGGATCACTGGACAGTGATCAGGAGCAGGAACCCTGGCTGATTTCCCCTCACTCTCGAACCCAGGGATCACTGAACAGTGATCAGGAGCAGGAACCCTGGCTGATTTCCTCTCTCTCTCTCTCTCTATAACCCATGGATCACTGGACAGTGATCAGGAGCAGGAACCCTGGCTGATTTCCCCCCTCTCTCTCTCTCTCTCTAACCAAGGGATCATTGGACAGTGATCAGGAGCAGGAACCCTGGCTGATTTCCACTGTCTCTCTCTCTAACCCAGGAATCACTGAACTGTGATCAGGAGCAGGAACCCTGGCTGATGTCACCTCTCTCTTTCTCTTTAACCAGGGATCACTGGACAGTGATCAGGAGCAGGAACACTGACTGATTTCCCCTCTATATCTCTCTCTATAAACCAGGATTCACTGGACAGAGATCAGGAGCAGGAACCCTGGCTGATTTCCCCTCTCTCTCTCTCTAACCCAGGAATCACTGAACAGTGATCAGGATCAGAATCCCTGGCTGATATCCCCTCTCTGCCTACCTAATCCAGGGATCACTGGACAGTGATCATGAGCAGGAACCTTGGCTGATTTCCTTTCTCTCTCTCTAACCTAGCGATCACTGGACAGAGATCAGGAACAGGAACCCTGGCTGATTTCCCCTCTCTCTCTCTAACCCAGGAATCACTGAACAGTGATCAGGATCAGAATCCCTGGCTGATATCCCCTCTCTGCCTTACTAACCCAGGAATAACTGGACAGTGATCAGCAGCAGGAACCCTGGCTGATTTCCCCTCTCTCTCTCTAACCAAGGGATCACTGGACAATGATCAGGAACAAGTACCCTGGCTGATTTGCTCTATCTCACTCTAACTCAGGGATCACTGGACCGTGATCAGCAGCAGAAAAGCAGGCTGTTTTCCCCCCTTCTCTCTCTGTAATGCAGGGATCACTGGACAGTGATCAGGAGCAGGAACCCTGGCATATGACCCCTCTCTCTCTCTCTCACTCTCTCTCTCTCACTAACCCAGGGATCACTGGACAGTGATCAGGAGCAGGATCCCTGGCTGATATCCTCTCTCTGCCTCTCAAACACAGGGATCACTGGACAGTGATCAGGAGCAGGAACCCTGGCTGATTTCCCCACTCTTTCTCTAACCCAGGGATCACTGGATACTGATCAGCAGCAGGAACCCTGGCCTGATTTCCTCTCTCTCTCTCTCTAACCCAGTGATCACTGGACAGAGATCAGGAGCAGGAACCCTGGCTGATTTCCCCTCTCTCTCTCTCTAACCCAGGAATCACTGAACAGTGATCAGGATCAGGATCAGAATCCCTGGCTGATATCCCCTCTCTGCCTACCTAACCCAGGGATCACTGGACAGTGGTCATGAGCAGGAACCTTGGCTGACTTCCGCCCTCTCTGTCTAACCCAGGAATCACTGGACAGAGATCATCAGCAGGAACCATGGCTGATTTCTCCCGTCTCTCTCTCTCTAACCCGGGGATCACTGGACAGTGATCAGGATCAGGAATCCTGGCATATGACCCCTCTCTCTCTCTCTCTCTCTCTCTCTCAGTAACCCAGGGATCACTGTACAGTTATCTGGAGCCGGATCCCTGGCTGATATCCTCTCTCTGCCTCTCTAACCTAGGGATCACTGGACAGGGATCAGCAGCAGGAACCTTGGCTGATTTCTCCCTCTCTCTCTCTCTAAACCCGGGGATCACTGGACAGTGAGCAGGAGCCAGAACCCTGGCTAATTTCCCCTCTCTCTCTCTGAAACAGGGATCACTGGATATTGATCAGGATCAGGAAACAAGGCTGATTACCTCTATCTATCTCTAACCAAGTGATCACTGGACAGTGATCAGGAGCAGGAATCCTGGCTGATTTCGCCACCCTCTCTAACCCAGGGATCATTGGACAGTGATCAGGAGCAGGAACACTGGCTGATTTCCCCTCTCTCTCTCTCTCCCTCTAGCCAAGGGATCATTGGACAGTGATCAGGAGCAGGAACCCTGGCTGATTTCCCCTCTCTCTTTCTCTTTAACCCAGGGATCACTGGACAGTGATCAGGAGCAGGAACCCTGGCTGATTTCCCCTCTATATCTCTCTCTAGAAACCAGGATTCACTGGACGGAGATCAGGAGTAGATACCCTGGCTGATTTGTTCTCTCTCTCTCTCTCTCTCTCTAACCCATGGATCACTGGATAGCGATCAGCAGCAGGAACCCTGGCTGATTTCCCCTCTCTTTCTCTCTAACCCAGTGATCACTAGACAGTGATCAGCAGCAGGAACCCTGGCTGATTTCCCCTCTCTCTCTCTCTAACCCAGGGATCACTGGACAGTGATCAGGTGCAGGGACCCTGACTGATTTCCCCTCTCTCTCTCTAACTAAGGGATCACTGGACAATGATCAGGAACAAGTACCCTAGCTGATTTGCTCTATCTCGCTCTAAATCAGGGATCACTGGACCGTGATCAGCAGCAGAAAAGCAGGCTGTTTTCCCCCCTTCTCTCTCTCTAATGCAGGGATCACTGGACAGTGATCAGGAGCAGGAACCCTGGCTGATTTCCCCTCTCTCTCTAACCCAGGGATCACTGGACAGAGATCAGGAGCAGGAACCCTGGCTGATTTCCCCTCTGTCTCTCTAAACCAGGAATCACTGGACAGGGATCAGCAGCAGGAACCTTGGATGATTTCTCCCTCTCTCTCTCCCCAACCCAGGGGATCACTTGACCGTGATCAAGAGCAGGAACCCTGGTTAATTTCCCTACTCTCTCTCTAACCCAGGGATCACTGGACAGTGACCAGGTGCAGGAACCCTGGCTGATTTCCCCCCCCCCCTCTCTCTCTCTAACCCAGGGATCACTGCAGAGTGATCAGGAGCAGATAGCCTGGCTGATTTGTTCTCTCTCTCTCTCTCTCTCTCTAAACCATGGATCACTGGTTAGTGATCAGCAGCAGGAACCCTGGGCTGATTTCCTCTCTCTCTCTCTCTAACCCAGTGATCACTAGACAGTGATCAGGATCAGGGACCCTGGCTGATTTCCCCTCTCTCTCTCTAACCAAGGGATCACTGGACAATGATCAGCAGCAGGAACCCTGGTTGATTTCCCCTCTCTCTCTCTAACCCATGGATCACTGGACAATGATGAGCAGCAGGAACCCTGGCTGATTTCCTCTCTCTCTCTTTCTTACCCAGGAATCACTGAACAGTAATCAGGATCAGGAACCCTGGCATATGACCCCGCTCTCTCTCTCTCTCTCTCTCACTAACCCAGGGATCGCTGGACATTGATTAGGAGCAGGAACCCTAGCTGATTTCCCCTCTCTCTCTCTAAACCAGGAATCACTGGACAGGGATCAGCAGCAGGAACCTTGGCTGATTTCTCCCTCTCTCTCTCTCTAACCCGGGGATCATTTGACCGTCATCAAGAGCAGGAACCCAGGCTGATTTCCCCTCTCTCTCTCTCTCTCTAACTCAGGGATTACTGCACAGTGATCAGGAACAGGAACCCTGGCTGATTTCCTCTCTCTCTCTCTCTCTCTCTCTAAACCATGAATCACGGGACAGGGATCAGCAGCAGGAAACTTGGCTGATTTCTCCCCTCTCTCTCTCTAACCCGGGGATCAATGGACAGTGATCAGGAGCAGGAACCCTGGCTGATTTCCCCTCTCTCTCTCTAACCCAGGGATCACTGGACAGTGATCAGGAGCAGGAACCCTGGCTGATTTCCCCTCCCTCTCTCTCTCTCTCTAACCAAAGGATCATTGGACAGTGATCAGGAGCAGGAACCCTGGCTGATTTCCACTATCTCTCTCTCTAACCCAGGAATCACTGAACAGTGATCAGGAGCAGGAACCCTGGCTGATTTCTCCCGTCTCTCTCTCTCTAACCCAGGGATCAAAGGACGGTGAGCAGGAGCCAGAGCCCTGGCTGATTTCCCCTCTCTCTCTGAACGAGGGATCACTGGACAGTGATCAGGAGCAGGAACCCTGGCTGATTTCCCCTCCCTTTCTCTCTCTCTCTAACCAAGGGATCATTGGACAGTGATCAGGAGCAGGAACCCTGGCTGATTTCCCCTACTCTCACTCTCTCTCTCTAACCAAGGGATCATTGGACTGTGATCAGGAGCAGGAACCCTGGCTGATTTCCCCCTCTTTCTCTAACCCAGGGATCACTGGACAGTGATCAGGAGCAGGAACCCTAGCTGATTTCCCCTCTCTCTTTCTCTTTAACCCAGGAATCACTGGAAAGGGATCATCAGCAGGAACCCTGGCTGATTTCTCCCGTCTCTCTCTCTCTAACCCAGGGATCAAAGGACAGTGAGCAGGAGCCAGAGCCCTGGCTGATTTCCCCTCTCTCTCTGAACCAGGGATCACTGGACAGTGATCAGGAGCAGGAACCCTGGCTGATTTCCCCTCTCTCTCTCTAACCCAGGAATCACTGGACAGTGACCAGGAGCAGGAACACGGGCCGATTTCCCGTCTCTCTCTCTCTAACCCAGGGATCACTGGACAGTGACCAGGAGCAGGAACCCTGGCTGATTTCAGCTCTCTCTCTCTCCAACCCAGGGATCACTGGACAGTGATCAGGAGCAGGAACCCTGGCCGACTTCCCCTCTCTCTTTCTCTCTAACCCAGGGATCACTGGACAGTGATCAGGAGCAGGAACCCTGGCTGATTTCGCAACTCTCTCTCTCTCTAACCAAGGGATCACTGGACAGTGATCAGGAGCAGATACACTGGCTGATTTGTTCTCTCTCTCTTTCTCTATCCCAGGGCTCACTGGACAGTGATCAGGAGCAGGAACTCTGGCTGATTTCCCCTCTCTCTCTCTAACACAGGGATCAATGGACAGTGATCAGGAGCAGGAACCCTGGCTGATTTCCCCTCTCTCTCTAACCCAGGGATCACTGGACAGTGATCAGTAGCAGGAACCCTGGCTGATTTCCCCTCTCTCTCTCTCTAACCCAGGGATCACTGGACAGTGATCAGGAGCAGGTACCCTGGCTGATATAGCCTTTCTAACCCAGGTATCACTGGACAGTGATCAGGAGCAGGAACCCTGTCTGATTTCCCCTCTCTCTCTCTCTCTCTCTCTCTAACCCAGGGATCACTGGACAGTGATCCGAAGCAGGAACCCTGTCTGATTTCCCCTGTCTCTCTCTCTCTCTAACCCAGGGATCACTGGACAGTGATCAGGAGCAGGAACCCTGGCTGATTTCCCCTCTCTCTCTAACCCAGGGATCACTGGACAGTGATCGGGAGCAGGAACCCTGGCTGATTTCCCCTCTCTCTCTTACCCAGGGATCACTGGACAGTGATCAGGAGCAGGAACCCTGTCTGATTTCCCCTGTCTCTCTCTCTCTCTAACCCAGGGATCACTGGACAGTGATCAGGAGCAGGAACCCTGGCTGATTTCCCCTCTCTCTCTAACCCAGGGATCACTGGACAGTGATCAGGAGCAGGGACCCTGACTCATTTCCTCTCTCTCTCTCTCTCTAACCCAGTGATCACTGGACACTGACCAGGAGCAGGAACCCTGGCTGATTTCCTCTCTCTCTCTCTCTAACCCTGGGATCACTGGCAGTGATCAGGAGCAGGAACCCTGGCTGATTTCCCCCCTCTCTGTCTTACCAGTGATCAGCAGACAGGGTTTGGACCAGGAACCCTGGCTAATTTATTCGCTATCTCTCTAACCCACGGATACATTGAATTCATTTCTCATCGAAATAGAGATAATTGGAGCAGATGTAGGCCATTCAGCCCTTCAACACTGCTCCACCGTTTAATATGTTCATGGCTGATCCTCTATCTCAACGCCGTACTCCCGCTCTCTCCCCATACCCCTTGATACTCGTCATATCCAAAAATTTATCTGTTTCCTTCTCAAATATATATTCAGTGCCTTGGCCTCCACAGCCTCTGTGGTAGAGAATTCCACAGGTTCACCATCCTCTGAGTGAAGAAGTTTCTCCTCATCTCAGTCCTAAATGCTCTACCCCGTATCCTGAGACTGTGACCCCTTGTTCTAGACCCCCCCCCAGCCAGAGGAAACATCCTCCCTGTGTCCAGTCTGTCCATCCCTGTGTCCAGTCTGTCCATCCCTGTGTCCAGTCCGTCCATCCTTGCGTCCTGACTGTCCATCCCTGCGTCCAGTCCGTCCAGCCCTGTGTCCAGTCTGTCCATACCTGCTTCCAGTCTATCCATCCCTGCGTCCTGACTGTCCATCCCTGCGTCCAGTCTGTCCATCCCTGTGTCCTGACTGTCCATCCCTGCGTCCAGTCGGTCCATCCCTGTGTCCAGACTGTCCATCCCTGCGTCCAGTCTGTCCAGCCCTGCGTCCAGTCTGTCCATCCCTGCGTCCAGTCTGTCCATCCCTGCGTCCAGTCTGTCCATCCCTGCGTCCTGCCTGTCCATCCCTGCGTCCAGTCGGTCCATCCCTGTGTCCAGTCTGTCCATCCCTGCGTCCAGTCTTTCCATCCCTGCGTCCAGTCTCTCCAGCCCTGCGTCCAGTCTGTCAAGCCCTGCGTCCAGTCTGTCCATCTCTGCGTCCAGTCTGTCCATCCCTGTCAGAATTTTATATGTTTCAATGAGATCCCCTCTCATTCTTCCAAACTCCAGTGAATATAGGCCTAGTCAGCCCAATCTCTCCTCACTCGACAATCCCTCCATCCCAGGACTCAGCCTGGTGAACTTTCGCTGCTCTCCCTCTGTGTCAAGTCTATCCTTTCTTAGGTAAGGAGACCAAAACTGCACACAACACTCCAGGTGTGGTCTCACCAAGGCCCTGTACAGCTGCAGTAAGACATCCTTGCTCCTGTATTCAAGTCCTCTCACAATGAAGGCCAACATAGCATTTACCTTCCTAACTGCTTTGTGCACCTACACGCCTGCTGTCAGTGACTGGTGTACAAGGACACTCAGCTCCCTTTGTACATCCTTTAGCAAACTTGGAAATATTGCAAACTTGGTTCCCTCATCCAAGTCATTGATATATTTCGTGAATAGCTGGGGCCCAAGCATTGATCCCTGCGTACACCACATATCACCTGGTGCCACCTGGAAAAAGACCCATTTATTCCTACTCTCTGTTTCCTGTCTGCCAACCAATTCTCAAACCCTGCCAATATATTTCCCCCAATCCCATGTGTTTTAATTTTACACACTAACCTCTTATGTGGGACCTTATCAAAAGCCTTCTTGAAATCGAAATACACCACATCCACTGGTTCTCCCTTATCTATTCTACTGGTTACATCCTCAGAAAACTCCAGTAGTTTAGTTAAGCATGATTTCCCTTTCATAATCCCACGCTGACTTTGCCTAGTCCCGTTCATGCTTTCCAAGTGTTCTGTTAGCATGTCTTTTACAATAGACTCTAGTATTTTCCACACGACTAATGTTAGGCTAACAGGTCTGTAATTCTCAGTTTTCTCTCTCCCTCCTTTTTCAATAGTGGGGTTACATTTGCCACCCTCCGGGAGTCTGATGTTGGTTTGAGGGGGAGTATTTACCATGTGTAAGGGGTATCTGATATTGGTTTGAGGGGGTATTTACCATGTGTAAGGGGGGGTCCGATATTGGTTTGAGAGGGTATTTACCATGTGTAAGGGGGGCTCTGATATTGGTTTGAGGGGGTATTTAGCATGTGTAAGGGGGGGATCTGATATTGGATTGAGAGGGTATTTACCATGTGTATTGGGATCTGATATTGGTTTGAGGGGGGTATTTACCATGTGTAAGGTGCTCCGAAATTGGTTTGAGAGGGTATTTACCATGTGTAAGGGGGCGTCTGATATTGGTTTGAGGGGGTATTTCCCATGTGTAAGAGGGTCTGATATTGGTTTGAGTGGGGTATTTACCATGTGTAAGGGGGGGTCTAATATTGGTTTGAGGGGGTATTTACCATGTGTAAGGGGGTGTCTAATATTGGTTTGAGGGGGTATTTACCACGTGTAAGGGGGTCTGATATTGGTTTGAGGGGGGTATTTACCACATGTAAGGGGGTTGATATCAGTTTGATGGGGGGTATTTACCATGTTTAAGGGGGTCTGATATTGGTTTGAGGGGGGTATTTGCCATATGTAAGGGGGTCTGATGTTGGTTTGTGAGGGTATTTACCATGTGTAAGGGGGTCTGATATTGGTTTGCGGGGGGTATTTACCATGTGTAAGGGGGTCTGATATTGGTTTGAGAAGTTATTTACCATGTGTAAGGGGGTCTGATATTGGTTTGAGGGGGTATTTACCATGTGTAAGGGGGTCTGATATTGGTTTGAGGGGGTATTTACCATGTGTAAGGGGGTCTGATGTTGGTTTGAGGGGGGTATTTACCATGTGTAAGGGGGTCTGATATTGGTTTGAGGGGGTATTTACCATGTGTAAGGGGGTCTGATATTGGTTTGAGGGGGGTATTTACCATGTGTAAGGGGGGCTCTGATATTGGTTTGAGAGGGTTATTTCCCATGTGTAAAGGGGTGGAGGTCTGATACTGGTTTGAGGGGGTATTTACCATGTGTAAGGGCGGGCTGATATTGATTTGAGGGGGTATTTACCATGTGTAAGGGCGGGCTGATATTGATTTGAGGGGGTATTTACCATGTGTAAGGGGGTCTGATGTTGGTTTGAGGGGGTATTTACCATATGTAAGGGCGGGCTGATATTGATTTGAGGGGGTATTTACCATGTGTAAGGGGGGTCTGATGTTGGTTTGAGGGGGTATTTACCATGTGTAAGGTGGTTTGATATTGGTTTGAGGGGAGTATTTAGCATGTGTAAGGGGGGGTCTGATATTGGTTTGAGGGGGTATTTACCATGTGTAAGGGGGGTTGATGTTGGTTTGAGGGGGTATTTACCACGTGTGGGCAAAGGTTGCCCTGAATAATCCAGCCCCAGGGCCCCCTGCCCACTCTCCATCCCACCAATGAAGGTGGCCTCGAGAGAGGAGGCTGGCTGGGTGCATAGGTGTGATTATCGGGGGCGGGGGGGCGGGGGCAGAGATGGGTGGAGGACTGACCAGATCTTTGGGAATTAGGGTCTGAGCTGTAGCGCGGAGACTACGGGGTGGAATCAGGGATCAGCTGGTTCCGTTTGGGTTAGAGATGGATCGGTGCTGCCCAGAAGGGCATTCCTCTGGCTGCGATGGACCAACTTATGAGGTGATAACTTCACTCCCTGCGTGGAACCAACCAGTCGTGGGAACAGGGCTGGGCAGTTGTCTGGAAGTGAAGAAAAATCCGAGACATCTGAGCAGAGTCAGCAAACCCTGGCCACAAGGAACCTTGAGATGAGATCAGAGGGCACGTGGATATCTCGTTTCTCGAGTATTACCCTGCACACCCACTCCCTGGGTCTGATCCCACTCTCCCCTCACTCCCCGCACACTTCAATATCCCCCCTAGTCTAATCCAACTCTCCCCCTCACTCCCCTCACCCTAAAGTTTCCCAGCCAGTCTAATCCCATTCTTCCCCTCACCCCTCGCACACTTTAATATCCCACCCAGTCTCATCCCACTCTCCCACTCACTCTCCGCACGCTTTAGTATCCCACCCAGTCTAAGGCCACTCTTCCCCTCACGCTCACCTTTAATATCCCACCCAATCTAATCCCACTCTCCACCTTACTCTCCGCTCCCTTTAATATCCCACCCAATCTAATCCCACTCTCCCCCTCATGGTCCGCAACCTTTAATATCCCACCCAGTCTAATCCCACTCCCCCCTCACTCGCCGCACCCTTTAATATCCCACCCAATCTAATCCCACTCTCCCCGTGACTTCCCACACCCTTTAAAATCCAACCAAGTCTAGTCCCACCCTCCCACTCACTCCCCGCACTCTTTAATATCACAAACAGTCTAATCCCACTCTCCCCCTCACTCCCGGCAATATTTAATATCCCACCCTGTCTAATCCCGCTTTCCCTCTCACTACCCGCACCCTTTAATATTCCACCCAGTCTAATCCCACTCTCCCCCTCACTCCCCACACACCTTAATATCCGAACCAGTCTTATCCCACTCTCCCCCTCACTCCCCGCACTCTTTATTATCCCACAAAGTCTAGACAAACTCTCCCCCTCACTCCCCGCACTCTTTAATATCCCACACAGGCTAATCCCACTCTCCCCCTCACTACCCTCACCCTTTAATATCTCACCCAGTCTAATCACACTCCCCCCTCACTCCCCGCACCCTTTCATATCCAACCCAGTCTAGTCCCACTCTCCCCCCTCACTTCCCGCACACTTTAATATCCCAAACAGTCTAATTCCACTCTCCCCCTCACTCCCCGCGCCCTTTAATATCCCAAACAGTCTAATCCCACTCTCCCCCTCACTCCCGGCAATATTTAATATCCCACCCAGTCTAATCCCGCTTTCCCTCTCACTCCCCGCACCCTTTAATATCCCACCCAGTCTAATCCCACTCTCTTCCTCACTCTACGCTTACTTTAATATCCCACCCAGTATAATCCCACACCCCCTCACTCCCCGCACCATTTAATATCCAACCCAGTCTCGTCCCACCCTCCCACTCACTCTCCGCACCCTTTAATATCCCACACAGTCTAGTCAAACACCCCCACTCACTCTCCGCACCCTTTAATATCCCACCCAGTCTAATCCCACTCACCCCCCTCACTCCCTCCTGTCTTTAATATCACACCTAGTCTAGCCAACTCTCCCCCTCACACCACTCACCCTTTAATATCCCACCCAGTCTAATCCCACTCTCCTCCTCACTTCCCGCACCCTTCAATATCCCACCCAGTCTAATCCCACTCTCCCCCTCACTCTCCGCAGGCTTTAGTATCCCACCCAGTCTAAGGCCACTCATCCCCTCACGCTCACCTTTAATATCCCACCCAATCTAATCCCACTCTCCACCTTACTCTCCGCTCCCTTTAATATCCCACCCAATCTAATCCCACTCTCCCCCTCATGGTCCGCAACCTTTAATATCCCACCCAGTCTAATCCCCCTCACCCCCATCACTACCAGCACCCTTTAATATCCCACCCAGTCTCCACCTCACTCCCCGCACCCTTTAATATCCCAGGCAGTCTAGTCCCACCCCTCCACTCACTGTCCGCACCCTTTAATATCCCACCCGGTCTAATGCCACTCTGCCCCTCACTCCCCACACCCTTTAATATCCGAACCAGTCTTATCCCAATCTCCCCCACACTCCCCGCTCCCTTTAATATCCCACCCAGTCTAGTCCCACCCTCCCACTCACTCTCCGCACCCTTTAATATCCCACCCCGTCGAGTCCTACGCCCCCACTCACTCTCCGCAACCTTTAGTATCCCACCCAATCTAATCCCACTCTCCCCCTCATGCCCCGCACTCTGTATTATCCCACCAAGTCTAGACAAACTCTCCCCCTCACTCCCCACACTCTTTAATATCCCACACAGTGTAATCCCACTCTCGCCCTCGCTGCCCGCAACCTTTAATATCCCACCCAGTCTAATCCCGCTTTCCCTCTCACTACCCTGACCCTTTAATATCACACCCAGTCTAATCCCACTCTCCCCCTCACTCCCCGCACATTTTAATATCACACCCAGTCTCATACCACGTTCCCTTTCACTCAACAAACCCTCAAATATCCCACCCAGTCTAATCGCACTCTCCACCTCACTCCACGCGCCCTATAATATCCCAGCCAGTCTAAGGAAACTCTTCCCCTCACGCTTTAATATCCCACCCAGTCTAGTACCACCCTCCCACTCACTCTCCGCACCCTTTAGTATCCCACCCAGTCTCATCCCACTCTCCCCCACACTCCCCGCACTCTTTAATATCAAATCAAGTCAGTCAAACTCTCCCCCTCACTCCCCACACCCTTTAATATCCCACCCAGTCTAGTCCCACCCCTCCACTCACTCTCCGCACCCTTTAATATCCCACCCAGTCTAATGCCACTCTCCACCTCACTCGCCGCACCCTTTAATATCCCACCCAGTCTAGTCCCACCCCTCCACTCGCTCTCCGCACCCTTTAATATACCACCCAGTCTAATCCCACTCTCGACCTCACTCCCCGCACCCTGTAATATCCCACCCAGTCTAGTCCCACCCCTCCACTCACTCTCGGCACCATTTAATATCCCACCCAGTCTAATGCCACTTTGCCCCTCCCTCCCCACACCCTTTAATATCCGAACCAGTCTTATCCCAATCTCCCCCACACTCCCCGCTCCCTTTAATATCCCACCCAGTCTAGTCCCACCCTCCCACTCACTCTCCGCACCCTTTAATATCCCACCCCGTCTAGTCCCACCCCCCCACTCACTCTCCGCACCCTTTAGTATCCCACCCAATCTAATCCCACTCTCCCCCTCACTCCCCGCACTCTTTATTATCCCACCAATTCTAGACAGTCTCTCCCCCTCACTCCCCGCACTCTTTAATATCCCACACAGTGTAATCCCACTCTCGCCCTCACTGCCCGCAACATTTAATATCCCACCCAGTGTAATCCCGCTTTCCATCTCACTACCCTCACCCTTTAATATCCCACCCAGTCTAATCCCACTCCCCCCTCACTCGCCGCACCCTTTAATATCCCACCCAATCTAATCCCACTCTCCCCGTGACTTCCCACACCCTTTAATATCCAACCCAGTCTAGTCCCACCCTCCCACTCACTCTCCGCACCCTTTAATATCCCAAAAAGTCTAATCCCACTCTCCCCCTCACTCCCGGCAATATTGAATATACCACCCAGTCTAATCCCGCTTTCCCTCATTCCCCGCACCCTTTAATATCCCACCCAATCTAATCCCACTCTCACCCTCATTACAGGCACCCTTTAATATCCCACCCAATCTAATCCCACTCTCACCCTCATTACCGGCACCCTTTAATATCCCACCCAATCTAATCCCACTCTCACCCTCACGGTCCACACCCTTTAATATCCCACCCAGTCTAATCCCACTCACCCCCTCATTACCGGCACCCTTTAATATCCCACCCAGTCTAATCCCACTCTCCACCTCACTCCCCGCACCCTTTAATATCCGAACCAGTCTTATCCCAATCTCCCCCACACTCCCCGCTCCCTTTAATATCCCACCCCATCTAGTCCCACCACCCCCCTCACTCCCCGCACTCTTTAATATCCCACCCAGTCTAATCCCACTCTACCCTCACTCCCAGCATGCTTCAATATCCCACCCAGTTTAATCCCATTCTTCCCCTCACCCCTCGCACCCTTTAATATCCCACCCAGTCTAATCACACTCCCCCCTCACTCCCCGCACCCTTTAATATCCCATCCAATCTAATCCCACTCTCCCCGTGACTTCCCGCACCCTTTCATATCCAACCCAGTCTAGTCCCACCCTCCCACTCACTTTCCGCACCCTTTAATATCCCATCCAGTCTAATCCCACTCTCCCCCCTCACTTCCCGCACACTTTAATATCCCAAACAGTCTAATTCCACTCTCCCCCTCACTCCCGGCACCCTTTAATATCCCACCCAGTCTAATCCCACTCTCTTCCTCATTCCCCGCACCCTTTAATATCCCACCCAGTCTAATCCCACTCTCTTCCTCACTCCCCGCACACTTTAATATCCCACCCAGTCTAATCCCACTCCCACCTCACTCCCCGCACACTTTAATATTAAACCCAGTCTAGTCCCACCCTCCCACTCACTCTCCGCACCCTTTAATATCCCACACAGTCTAGTCAAACACCCCCACTCACTCTCCGCACCATTTAATATCACACCCAGTCTAATCCCACACTCCCCCCTCACACCCTGCTGTCTTTAATATCGCACCTAGTCTAGCCAAACTCTCCCCCTCACTCCCCGCACCTTTTAATATCCCACCCAGTCTAATCCCATTCTCCCCTCACTCCCCACACCCTTCAATATCCCACCCAGTCTAATCCCACTCTCCCCCTCACTCCCCGCTCCCTTTAATATCCCACCCAGTCTAATCCCACTCTCCCCCTCACTCGCCACACCCTTTAATATCCCACCCAGTCTAGTCCCACCCCTCCACTCACTCTCCGCACCCTTTAATATCCCACCCAGTCTAATCCCACTCTCCCCCTCACTCCCCGCACACTTTAATATCCCACCCAGTCGAGTCCCACCCCTCCACTCACTCTCCGCACCTTTTAATATCCCACCCAGTCTAATGCCACTCTGCCCCTCACTCCACACATCCTTTAATATCCCACCCAGTCTAATGCCACTCTGCCCCTCACTCCACACATCCTTTAATATCCCACCCAGTCTAATGCCACTCTGCCCCTCACTCCACACATCCTTTAGTATCCCACCCAATCTAATCCCACTCTCCCCCTCACGCCCCGCACTCTTTATTATCCCACCAATTCTAGACAGTCTCTCCCCCTCACTCCCCGCAATCTTTAATATCCCACACAGTGTAATCCCACGCTCGCCCTCACTGCCCGCAACCTTTAGTATCCCACCCAGTCTAATCCCGCTTTCCCTCTCACTACACTCACCCTTTAATATCCCACCCAGTCTAATCCCACTCCCCCCTCACTCCCCACACCCTTTAATATCCCACCCAGTCTAATCCCACTCCCCCCTCACTCCCCACACCCTTTAATATCCCACCCAATCTAATCCCACTCTCCCCTCACTCCCCGCACCCTTTAATATCCCACCCAATCTAATCCCACTCTCCACATGACTTCCCACACCCTTTAATATCCAACCCAGTCTAGTCCCACCCTCCTACTCACTCTCCGCATCCTTTAGTATCACATCCAGTCTAATCCCACTCTCCCCCTCACTCCCGGCAATATTTAATATCCCACCCAGTCTAATCCCGCTTTCCCTCTCACTCCCCGCACCCTTTAATATCCCACCCAGTCTAATCCCACTCTCTTCCTCACTCTACGCTTACTTTAATATCCCACCCAGTATAATCCCACACCCCCTCACTCCCCGCACCCTTTAATATCCCACCCAGTCAAGTCGCACCCTCCCACTCACTCTCCACACCCTTTAATATCCCACACAGTCTAGTCAAACACCCCCACTCACTCTCCGCACCCTTTAATATCCCACCCAGTCTAATCCCACTCACCCCCCTCACTCCCTCCTGTCTTTAATATCACACCTAGTCTAGCCAACTCTCCCCCTCACACCACTCACCCTTCAATATCCCACCCAGTCTAATCCCACTCTCCCCTCACTTCCCGCACCCTTTAATATCCCACCCAGTCTAATCCCACTCTCCCCCTCACTCTCCGCAGGCTTTAGTATCCCACCCAATCAAATCCCACTCTCCACCTTAGTCCCCACTCCCTTTAATATACCACCCAATCTAATCCCACTCTCCACCTTACTCCACGCTCCCTTTAATATCCCACCCAATCTAATCCCACTCTCCCCCTCACTCCCCGCATCCCTTTAATATCCCACACAGTCTAATCTCACTCTCCCCCTCACTCCCCGCACCCCTTTAATATCCCACCCAGTCTAATCTCACTCTCCCCCTCACGGCCGCACCCTATAATATCCCACCCAGTCTAATCCCCCTCACCCCCTCACTACCGGCACCCTTTAATATCCCACCCAGTCTAATCCCACTCTCCCCCTCACTCCCGGCTCCCTTTAATATCCCACCCAGTCAAGTCCCACCCTCCCACTCACTCTCCGCACCCTTTAATATCCCACCCAGTCTACTCCCACTCTCCACCTCACTCCCTGCACCCTTTAATATCCCACCCAGTCTAGTCCCACCTCTCCACTCACTCTCCGCACCCTTTAGTATCCCACCCAGTCTAATCCCACTCTCCCCCTCACTCCCCGCACACTTTATTATCCCACGAAGTCTAGACAAACTCTCCCCCTCACTCCCCGCACTCTTTAATATCCCACACAGTGTAATCCCGCTAACCCTCTCACTACCCTCACGCTTTAATATCCCACCCAGTCTAATCCCACTCCCCCCTCACTCCCCGCACCCTTTAATATCCCACCCAGTCTAATCCCCCTCTCCCCGTGATTTCCCGCACCCTTTAATATCCAACCCAGCCTAGTCCCTCCCTCCCACTCATTCTCCGCAACCTTTAATATCCCATCCAGTCTAATCCCACTCTCCCCCCTCACTCCCCACACTCTTTAATATCCCAAACTGTCTAATCCCATTCTCCCCCTCACTCCCGGCAATATTTAATATCCCACCCAGTCTAATCCCGATTTCCCTCTCACTACCCTCACCCTTTAATATCCCACCCAGTCTAATCCCACTCTCTTCCTCACTCCATGCTCCCTTTAATATCCCACCAAGTCTAATCCAACACTTCCACTCTCTCCCCGCACACTTTAATATCCCACCCAGTGTAATCCCACTCCCACCTCACTCCCCGCACCCTTTAATATCCAACCCAGTCTAGTCCCACCCTCCCACTCAATCTCTGCACCCTTTAATATCCCACACAGTCTAGTCCCACCCCTCCACTCACTCTACGCACCCTTTAGTATCCCACCCACTCTAATCCCACACTCCACTTTACTCCCCACTCCCTTTAATATCCCACCCAGTCAAATACCACTCTCCCCAACACTGCTCACACTGTTTTATATCAAACTCTTCCCCTCACTCACCACACCCTTTAATATCCCACCCAGTCTAGACCCAACCCCCCACTTACTCTCCGCTCCCTTTAATATCCCACCCAGTCAAATCCCACTCTCCCCCTCACTCCCCGCACTCTTTAATATCCCACCCAGTCTAATCCAACTCTCCCCCTCACTCCCCGCACCCTTTAATATCCCACCCTGTCTAGTCCCACCCTTCCCCTCGCAATCCGCACCCTTTAATATCGAACCCAGTTTGGTCCCACCACCCCAATGATTCTCCGCAGCCATTAATATCCCAACCAGTCTAATCCCACTCTCCCCCTCACTCCCCGCACCATTTAAAATCCCATGCAGTCTAATCCCACTCTCCCCCTCACTCCCCGCACCCGTTAGTATCCCATCCAGTCAAATCCCAATCTCCCCCTCAATCCCCGCACCTGTTAATATCCCACAAAGTCTAAACCCACTCTCCGCCTCACTCACCACACACTCTAATATCCCACACAGTCTAACCCCACTCTCCTCCTCAATCCCCGCACCCTTTAATATTTCACCCAGTCTAATCCCACTCTCTCCATCAATACCCTCACTATTTAATATCCCACCCAGTGTAATCCCACTCTCCCACTCACTCCCCTCACCCGTTAATATCCCACCCAGTCTAATCCCACTCTCCACCTCACTCCCCACTCTCTTTAATATCCCACATAGTCTAATTCCACTCTCGCACTCAATCACCGCACTCTTTAATATCCAAACCAGTCTAGACATAGCCCCCCGCACTCACTCGCAGCACACTTTAATATCCAACCCAGTCCAATCCCACTCTCCCCCTCACACCCCGCACCCTTTAATATCCCACCCAGTCTAATTCGACTCTCACCCTCAATCCCCGCACCCGTTAATATCCCACCCAGTCTAATCCCACTCTCCATCTCACTCCCCGCACCCTTTAATATCCAACCCAGTCTAATCCCACTCTCCACCTCACTCCCCGCACCCTTTAATAACCCACCCAGTCTAATCCCACTCTCACCCTCAATCCCTGCACCCGTTAATATCCCACCCAGTCTAATCCCACTCTCCATCTCACTCCCCGCACCCTTTAATATCCAACCCAGTCTAATCCCACTCTCCACCTCACTCCCCAAACCCGTTAATATCCCAACCAGTCTAATCCCACTCTCCCCCTCAATCACCGCACCCTTTAATATCCCACCCAGTCTAGATATAGCCCCAAGCACTCACTCGCCGCACTTTAGTATCCCACCCAGTCTAATCCCACTCTTTCCCTCACTCACCACACCCTTTAATATCCAACCCAGTCTAATCCCACTCTCCCCCTCACACCCCGCACCCTTTAATATCTAACCCAGTCTCACCCACTTTCCCTCTCACTCACCGCACCACTTAATATCCCACCGAGCCTAGTCCCACCCTCCCACTCACTCTCCGCACGCTTTAATATCCCACCCAGTCTAGTCAAACTCTCACCCTCACTCCCCGCACCCTTTAATATCCAACCCAGTCTAATCCCACTCTCCACCTCACTCCCCGCACCCTTTAATAACCCACCCAGTCTAATCCCACTCTCACCCTCAATCCCCGCACCCGTTAATATCCCACCCAGTCTAATCCCACTCTCGCCCTCAATCACCGCACCCTTTAATATCCCACCCAGTCTAGATATAGCCCCAAGCACTCACTCGCCGCACTTTAGTATCCCACCCAGTCTAATCCCACTCTTTCCCTCACTCACCACACCCTTTAATATCCAACCCAGTCTAGTCAAACTCTCCCCCTCACTCCACGCACCCTTTAATGTCCCACCCAGTCTAATCCCACTCTCCCCCTCACACCCCGCACCCTTTAATATCTAACCCAGTCTCATCCCACTTTCCCTCTCACTCACCGCACCATTTAATATCCCACCGAGTCTAGTCCCACCCTCCCACTCACTCTCCGCACGCTTTAATATCCCACCCAGTCTAGTCAAACTCTCACCCTCACTCCACGCACCCTTTAATATCCCACCCAGCCTAATCCCACTCTCCACCTCACTCCCAACACCCTTCAATAACCCACCCAGTAAATCCCACTCTCCCCCTCACTCCACGCACCCGTTATTATCCCACCCAGTCTCATCCCACTTTCCCCATCACTCACCGCACCCTATAATATCCCACCCAATCCAATCCCACTCTCCCCCTCACTCCCCACACCATTTAATATCCGAACCAGACTTAGCCCATTCTCTCCATCACTCCCCTCACCCTTTAATAACCCACCCAGTATAATCCCACTCTCCCCCTCACTCCCCGCAACTGTTAATATCCCACCCAGTCTAATCTCCCTCTCCCCCTCACACCCCACATTCTTTAATATCCCACCCAGTCTCATCCCACTCTCCCACTCACACTCCGCAGGCTTTAGTATCCCACCCAGTCTAAGGCCACTCATCCCCTCACGCTCACCTTTAGTATCCCACCCAATCTAATCTCACTCTCCAACTTACTCCCCGTCCACTTTAATATCGCACCCAGTCTAATCCCCCTCACCCCCTCACTTCCAGCACTCTTTAATATCCCACCCAGTCTAATCCCACTATCCCCCTCACTCCCCGCACCTGTTAATATCCCACAAAGTCTAAACCCACTCTCCGCCTCACTCACCACACACTCTAATATCCCACACAGTCTAACCCCACTCTCCTCCTCAATCCCCGCACCCTTTAATATTCCACCCAGTCTAATCCCACTCTCTCCATCAATACCCTCACTATTTAATATCCCACCCAGTGTAATCCCACTCTCCCACTCACTCCCCTCACCCGTTAATATCCCACCCAGTCTAATCCCACTCTCCACCTCACTCCCCGCACCATTTAATATCCGACCCAGTCTAGTCCCACTCTACACCTCACTCCCCGCACCCTTTAATATCCCACCCAGTCTAGTCCCACCCTTCCACTCACTCTCCGCACCCTTTAATATCCCACCCAGTCTAATGCCACACTCCATCTCACTCCCCGCACCCTTTAATATCCCACCCAGTCTAGTCCCACCCCTCCACTCACTCCCCGCACCCTTTAATATCCCACCCAGTCTAGTCCCACCCTCCCACTCACTCTCCGCACCCTTTAATATCCCACCCAGTCTAGTCCCACCCCCCCCTCACTCTCCGCACCCTATAGTATCGAACCCAATTTAATCCCACTCTCCCCCTCACTCCCCGCACTCTTTATTATCCCACCAAGTCTAGACAAACTCTCCCCCTCACTCCCCGCACTCTTTAATATCCCACACAGGCTAATACCACTCTTGCCCTCACTGCCCGCAACCTTTAATATCCCACACAGTCTAATCGCGCTTTCCCTCTCACTACCCTCACCCTTTAATATCCTACCCAATCTAATCCCACGCTCCCCGTGACTTCCCGCACCCTTTAATATCCAACCCTGTCTAGTCCCACCGTCCCACTCACTTTCCGCACCCTTTAAAATCCCATCCAGTCTCATCACACTCACACCCCTCACTCCCCGCACTCTTTAATATCCCACCCAGTCTAATCCCACTCTCTTCCTCATTCCCCGCACCCTTTAATATCCCACCCAGTCTAATCCCACTCTCTTCCTCACTCCCAGCACACTTTAATATCCCACCCAGTCTAATCCCACCCTCCCACTCACTCTCCGCACCCTTTAATATCCCACACAGTCTAGTCAAACACCCCCACTCACTATCCGCACACTTTAATATCCCACCCAGTCTAATCACACTCTCCCCCATCACGCGTACTTTTAGTATCCCACCCAATCTAATCCCACTCTCCAATTTACTCCCCGCACCATTTAATATCCCACCCAGTCTAGTCCCACCCCTCCACTCACTCTCCACACCCTTTAATATCCCAGCCAGTCTAATGCCACTCTGCCCCTCACTCCCCACACACTTTAATATCCGAACCAGTCTTATCCCACTCTCCCCCTCACTCCCCGCACTCTTTATTATCCCACAAAGTCTAGACAAACTCTCCCCCTCACTCCCCGCACTCTTTAATATCCCACACAGGCTAATCCCACTCTCCCCCTCACTACCCTCACCCTTTAATATCCCACCCAGTCTAATCCCACTCCCCCCTCACTCCCCGCACCCTTTAATATCCCATCCAATCTAATCCCACTCTCCCCGTGACTTCCCGCACCCTTTCATATCCAACCCAGTCTAGTCCCACCCTCCCACTCACTTTCCGCACCCTTTAATATCCCATCCAGTCGAATCCCACTCTCCCCCCTCACTTCCCGCACACTTTAATATCCCAAACAGTCTAATTCCACTCTCCCCCTCACTCCCCGCACCCTTTAATATCCCACCCTGTCTAATCCCACTCTCTTCCTCATTCCCCGCACCCTTTAATATCCCAACCAGTCTAATCCCACTCTCTTCCTCACTCCCCGCACACTTTAATATCCCACCCAGTCTAATCCCACTCTCCCCCTCACTCCCCGCACCCTTTAATATCCCACCCAGTCTAATCCCACTCTCCCCCTCACTCCCCGCACACTTTAATATTAAACCCAGTCTAGTCCCACCACCCCACTCACTCTCCGCACCCTTTAGTATCCCACCCAATCTAATCCAACTCTCCCCTCACTCGCCGCACTCTTTATTTTCCCACCAAGTCTAGACAGTCTCTCCAACTTCACTCCCCGCACTCTTTAATATCCCACACAGTGTAATCCCACTCTTGCCCTCACTGCCCGCAACCTTTAATATCCCACCCAGTCTAATCCCACTCTACCCTCACTCCCAGCACGATTCAATATCCCACCCCGTTTAATCCCATTCTTCCCCTCACCCCTCGCGCCCTTTAATATCCCACCCAGTCTAATCCCACTCTCCCACTCAATCTCCGCAGGCTTTAGTATCCCACCCAGTCTAAGGCCACTCATCCCCTCACGCTCACCTTTAGTATCCCACCCAATCTAATCTCACTCTCCACCTTACTCCCCGCTCCCTTTAATATCCCACCCAGTCTAATCCCCCTCACCCCCTCACTTCCGGCACTCTTTAATATCCCACCCAGTCTAGTCCCACCCTTCCACTCACTCTCCGCACCCTTTAATATCCCACCCAGACTAGTCCCACCCTCCCACTCACTCTCCGCACCCTTTAATATCCCACCCAGTCTCATGCCACACTCCACCTCACTCCCCGCACCCTTTAATATCCCACCCAGTCTAGTCCCACCCCTCCACTCACTCCCCGCACCCTTTAATATCCCACCCAGTCTAATCCCACTCTCCACCTCACTCCCCGCACCATTTAATATCCCACCCAGTCTAGTCCCACCCCTCCACTCACTCTCCGCACCCTTTAACATCCCAGCCAGTCTAATGCCACTCTGCCCCTCACTCCTCACACACTTTAATATCCGAACCAGTCTTATCCCACTCTCCCCCTCACTCCCCGCACTCTTTATTATCCCACAAAGTCTAGACAAACTCTCCCCCTCACTCCCCGCACTCTTTAATATCCCACACAGGCTAACCCCACTCTCCCCCTCACTACCCTCACCCTTTAATATCCCATCCAGTCTAATCACACTCCCCCCTCACTCCCCGCACCCTTTAATATCCCATCCAATCTAATCCCACTCTCCCCGTGACTTCCCGCACCCTTTAATATCCAACCCAGTCTAGTCCCACCCTCCCACTCACTTTCCGCACCCTTTAATATCCCATCCAGTCTAATCCCACTCTCCCCCCTCACTACCCGCACACTTTAATATCCCAAACAGTCTAATTCCACTCTCCCCCTCACTCCCCGCACCCTTTAATATCCCACCCAGTCTAATCCCACTCTCTTCCTCATTCCCCGCACCCTTTAATATCCCACCCAGTCTAATCCCACTCTCTTCCTCACTCCCCGCACACTTTAATATCCCACCCAGTCTAATCCCACTCCCACCTCACTCCCCGCACACTTTAATATTAAACCCAGTCTAGTCCCACCCTCCCACTCACTCTCCGCACCCTTTAATATCCCACACAGTCTAGTCAAACACACCCACTCACTCTCCGCACCATTTAATATCACACCCAGTCAAATCCCACACTCCCCCCTGACACCCTGCTGTCTTTAATATCGCACCTAGTCGAGCCAAACTCTCCCCCTCACTCCCCGCACTCTTTAATAGCCCACACAGGCTAATCCCCTCTCCTCATCACTCCCCGCGCACTTTAATATCCCATCCAATCTAATCCCACTCTCCCCGTGACTTCCCGCACCCTTTAATATCCAACCCAGTCTAGTCCCACCCTCCCACTCACTTTCCGCACCCTTTAATATCCCATCCAGTCTAATCCCACTCTCCCCCCTCACTACCTGCACACTTTAATATCCCAAACAGTCTAATTCCACTCTCCCCCTCACTCCCCGCAACCTTTAATATCCCACCCAGTCTAATCCCACTCTCTTCCTCATTCCCCGCACCCTTTAATATCCCACCCAGTCTAATCCCACTCTCTTCCTCACTCCCCGCACACTTTAATATCCCACCCAGTCTAATCCCACTCCCACCTCACTCCCCGCACACTTTAATATTAAACCCAGTCTAGTCCCACCCTCCCACTCACTCTCCGCACCCTTTAATATCCCACACAGTCTAGTCAAACACCCCCACTCACTCTCCGCACCATTTAATATCACACCCAGTCTAATCCCACACTCCCCCCTCACACCCTGCTGTCTTTAATATCGCACCTAGTCTAGCCAAACTCTCCCCCTCACTCCCCGCACCTTTTATTATCCCACCCAGTCTAATCCCATTCTCCCCTCACTCCCCACACCCTTCAATATCCCACCCAGTCTAATCCCACTCCCTCCTCACTCCCCGCACCATTTAATATCCAATCCAGTCTAATCCCACTCTCCCCCTCACTCTCCGCAGGCTTTAGTATCCCACCCAGTCTAAGGCCACTCATCCCCTCACGCTCACCTTTAGTATCCCACCCAATCTAATCTCACTCTCCACCTTAATCCCCGCTCCTTTAATATCCCACCCAATATAATCCCACTCTCCCCTCACTCCCCGCACCCTTTAATATCCCACCCAATCTAATCCCACTCTCCCCGTCACTCCCCGCACCCTTTAATATCCCACCCAATCTAGTCACACACTCCCACTCACTCTCCGCACCCTTTAGTATCCCACCCAATCTAATCCCACTCTCCCCCTCACGCCCCGCACTCTTTATTATCCCACCAAGTCTAGACAAACTCTCCCCCTCACTCCCCGCACTCTTTAATATCCCACACAGTGTAATCCCACACTCGCCCTCACTGCCCGCAACCTTTAGTATCCCACCCAGTCTAATCCCGCTTTCCCTCTCACTACACTCACCCTTTAATATCCCACCCAGTCTAATCCCACTCCCCCCTCACTCCCCACACCCTTTAATATCCCACCCAGTCTAATCCCACTCTCCACGTGACTTCCCACACCCTTTAATATCCAACCCAGTCTAGTCCCACCCTCCCACTCACTCTCCGCATCCTTTAGTATCCCATCCAGTCTAATCCCACTCTCCCCCCTCACTCCCCGCACCCTTTAATATCCCACCCAATCTAATCCCACTCTCCACGTGACTTCCCACACCCTTTAATATCCAACCCAGTCTAGTCCCACCCTCCCACTCACTCTCCGCATCCTTTAGTATCCCATCCAGTCTAATCCCACTCTCCCCCCTCACTCGCCGCACCCTTTAATATCCCACCCAGTCTAATCCCACTCTCTTCCTCACTCTACGCTTACTTTAATATCCCACCCAGTATAATCCCACACCCCCTCACTCCCCGCACCCTTTAATATCCCACCCAGTCAAGTCGCACCCTCCCACTCACTCTCCACACCCTTTAATATCCCACCCAGTCTAATCCCACTCTCCACCTCACTCCCTGCACCCTTTAATATCCCACCCAGTCTAGTCCCACCTCTCCACTCACTCTCCGCACCCTTTAGTATCCCACCCAGTCTAATCCCACTCTCCCCCTCACTCCCGGCTCCCTTTAATATCCCACCCAGTCTAATCCCACTATCCCCCTCACTCCCCGCACCCTTTAATATCCCACCCTGTCTAATCCAACTCTCCCCCTCACTCCCCGTAGCTTTTAATATCCCACTCACTTTAAGGCCACTCTTCCCCTCACCCTTTAATATCCCACCCAGTCTAGTCCCAACCTCCCCCTCGCAATCCGCACCCTTTAATATCGAACCCAGTTTGGTCCCACCACCCCAATGATTCTCCGCAGCCTTTAATATCCCAACCAGTCTAATCCCACTCTCCCCCTCGCTCCCCGCACCATTTAAAATCCCATGCAGTCTAATCCCACTCTCCCCCTCACTCCCCGCACCCGTTAGTATCCCATCCAGTCAAATCCCAATCTCCCCCTCAATCCCCGCACCTGTTAATATCCCACAAAGTCTAAACTCACTCTCCGCCTCACTCACCACACACTCTAATATCCCACACAGTCTAACCCCACTCTCCTCCTCAATCCCCGCACCCTTTAATATTTCACCCAGTCTAATCCCACTCTCTCCATCAATACCCTCACTATTTAATATCCCACCCAGTGTAATCCCACTCTCCCACTCACTCCCCTCACCCGTTAATATCCCACCCAGTCTAATCCCACTCTCCACCTCACTCCCCACTCTCTTTAATATCCCACCCAGTCTAATCCCACTCTCCACTTCACTTCCCACTCCCTTTAATATCCCACATAGTCTAATTCCACTCTCGCATTCAATCACTGCACCCTTTAATATCCAAACCAGTCTAGACATAGCCCCCCGCACTCACTCGCCGCACACTTTAGTATCCCACCCAGTCTAATCCCACTCTCCCCCTCACACCCCGCACCCTTTAATATCCAACCCAGTCTAATCCCACTCTCCACCTCACTCCCCGCACCCTTTAATAACCCACCCAGTCTAATTCCACTCTCACCCTCAATCCCCGCACCCGTTAATATCCCACCCAGTCTAATGCCACTCTCGCCCTCAATCACCGCACCCTTTAATATCCCACCCAGTCTATATATAGCCCCAAGCACTCACTCGCCGCACTTTAGTATCCCACCCAGTCTAATCCCACTCTTTCCCTCACTCACCACACCCTTTAATATCCCACCCAGTCTAGTCAAACTCTCCCCCTCACTCCACGCACCCTTTAATGTCCCACCCAGTCTAATCCCACTCTCCCCCTCATACCCCGCACCCTTTAATATCTAACCCAGTCTCATCCCACTTTCCCTCTCACTCACCGCACCATTTAATATCCCACCTAGTCTAGTCCCACCCTCCCACTCACTCTCCGCACGCTTTAATATCCCACCCAGTCTAGTCAAACTCTCACCCTCACTCCCCGCACCCTTTAATATCCCACCCAGCCTAATCCCACTCTCCACCTCACTCCCAACACCCTTCAATAACCCACCCAGTAAATCCCACTCTCCCCCTCACTCCACGCACCCGTTATTATCCCACCCAGTCTCATCCCACTTTCCCCATCACTCACCGCACCCTATAATATCCCACCCAATCCAATCCCACTCTCCCTCTCACTCCCCACACCGTTTAATATCAGAACCAGACTTAGCCCATTCTCTCCATCGCTCCCCTCACCCTTTAATAACCCACCCAGTATAATCCCACTCTCCCCCTCACTCCCCGCAACTGTTAATATCCCACCCAGTCTAATCTCCCTCTCCCCCTCACTCCCCACATTATTTAATATCCCACCCAGTCTAGACACAGCCCCGCCCACTCACTCTCTGCACCCTATAATATCCCACCCAATCTAATCCCAATCTTCCCCTAATTCACCGCACCCTTTAATATCCCACCCAGTCTCATCACACTTTCCCTCTCACTCACCGCACCCTTTGATATCCCACTAAGTCCAGTCCCACCCTCCCACTCACACTCCGCACCCTTTAATATCCCACCAAGTCTAGTCAAACTCTCCCCCTCACTCCACGCACCCTTTAAGATCCCACCCAGTCTAATCCCACTCTCCCCCACAGTCACCGCACCCTTTAATATCCCCCCCCAATCAAATCCCACTCTCCCCCTCACTCCCCACACCGTTTAATATCAGAACCAGACTTAGCCCATTCTCTCCATCGCTCCCCTCACCCTTTAATAACCCACCCAGTATAATCCCACTCTCCCCCTCACTCCCCGCAACTGTTAATATCCCACCCAGTCTAATCTCCCTCTCCCCCTCACTCCCCACATTCTTTAATATCCCACCCAGTCTCATCCCACTTTCCCTCTCACTCCCCACATTCTTTAATATCTCACCCAGTCTAGACACAGCCCCGCCCACTCACTCTCTGCACCCTATAATATCCCACCCAATCTAATCCCGATCTTCCCCTAATTCACCGCACCCTTTAATATCCCACCCAGTCTAATCACACTGTCCCTCTCACTCACCGCACCCTTTGATATCCCACTAAGTCCAGTCCCACCCTCCCACTCACACTCCCCACCCTTTAATATCCCACCAAGTCTAGTCAAACTCTCCCCCTCACTCCACGCACCCTTTAAGATTCCACCCAGTCTAATCCCACTCTCCCCCACAGTCACCGCACCCTTTAATATCCCCCCCCAATCAAATCCCACTCTCCCCCTCACTCCCCACACCATTTAAAGTCCGAACCAGTCTTAGCCCATTCTCTCCATCACTCACTTCACCGTTTAATAGCCCACCCAGTCTAATCCCACTCTCCCCCTCATTCCCCGCACCCTTTAATATCCCATCCAGTCTAATCCCACTCTCACCAATACTCGCCACACCCGTTAATATTCCACCCAGTGTAATCCCACTCTCCCCTTCTCTTCCCACATCCATTAATATCCCACCCAGTCTAATCCCACCCTCCCACTCACACTCCGCTCCCTTTAATATCCCACCCAGTCTCATCCCACTTTCCCCCTCACTCACCGCACCCTTTAATATCCCACCCAATCAAATCCCACTCTCCCTCTCACTCCCCACACCGTTTAATACCCAAACCAGTTTTAGCCCACTCTTTCCATCACTCCCCTCACTCTTTAATATCCCACCCAGTCTAATCCCACACTCCCCCTCACTCCCCGAACCCTTTAATATCCCAACCAATCTAATCCCACTCTCCCCCCTCACTCCCCACATCCTTTAATATCCCACCCAGTCTAATCCCACTCTCTCCCTCATTCCCCACACAGTTTAATATCCCACCCAGTCTAATCCCCCACCCTCCTTCACTCCCCACACCCTTTAATAGCCAACCCAGTCTAATCCCACTCTCACCCTCATTCCCACACACTTTAATCTCCCACCCAGTCTAATCCCACTCTCCCCCTCACTCCCCTCAGGCTTTAAAATCCCACCCAGTCTAATCCCACTCTCCCCCTCACTCCCCTCAGGCTTTAAAATCCCAACCAATCTAATCCCACTCTCCACCTCATTCCCCACATCCTATAATATGACACCCAGTCTAAACCCACTCTTCCCCTCAATCCCCGTACCCTTTAATATCCCACACAGTCTAATGCCACACTCCCCCTCACTCCCTGTTCCCTTTAATATCCCACAGTCTAATCCCACTGACCCTTCATTCCCCACATCCTTTAATATCCCACCCAGTCTAATGCCAGACTCCCCCACACTCCCCGCACCCTTTAATATTCCACCCAGTCTAATCCCACTCTCCCCCTCACTCCCCACATCATTTCATATCCCACCCAGTCTAATCCCACTCACCCTTCACTCCCCACATCCTTTATTATCACACCCAGTCTAATCCCACTCTCTCCCTCATTCCCCACAAACTTTAAAATCCCATCCAGTCTCATCTCACTCTCCCCCTCACTCCCCGCATCCTTTAACATCCCACCCAGTCTATTCCGACTCTCCCCCTCACTCCCTGCACCGTTAAATATCCCACCCAGTCTAATCACACTCTGCCCCTCAATCCCTGCACCGTTAAATATCCCACCCAGTCTAATCCCCCTTTCCCCTTCACTCCCCGCTCCCTTTAATATCCCACCCAGTCTAATCCCACTCTCTCCCTCAATCACCGTTCTCTTTAATGTCCCACTCAGTCTAATCCCACACATCCCTCATTCCCCGCTCACTTTAATATGCCACCCAGTCTAATCCGACTTTCCCCCTCACTCCGCACATCCTTTAATATCACACCCAGTCTAAACCCACTCTCCGCCTCACGCCTCGCTAACTTTAATATCCCACCCAGTCTAATCCCAGTCTCCCCCTCACTCCCCACATCCTTTAATATCCCACCCAGTCTAATCCCTCTCTCCCTCTATCCCCGCACCCTTCAATATCCAACCCAGTCTAATCCCACTTTCTCCCTCACTCCCTGCTCGATTTAATATCGCACCCTGTCTAATCCCACTCACCCTTCACTCCCCACATCCTTTAATATCACACCCAGGCTAATCCCACTCTCCCCCTCATTCTCCACACCCTTTAAAATCCCACCCAGTCTCATCCCACTCTCCCACTCACTCCCTGCACCGTTAAATATCCCACCCAGTCTAATCCCACTCTCCCCCTCACTCCCTGCAACATTAAATATCCCACGCAGTCTAATCCCACTCTCCCCCTCACTCCCCGCACCCTTTAATATCCCACCCAGTCTAATCCCACTCTCCCCTTCACTCCCCGCTCCCTTTAATATCCCACCCAGTCTAATCCCACTCTCCCCCTAACCCCCCACACCCTTTGATATCCAACCCAGTCTAATCCCACTCATCCATCACTCCCCGTGCCCTTTTACATCCCAGCCAAACTAATCCCACTCTTCCCCCTCACTCCCCACAGCCTTTAATATCCAACCCAGTCTAATCCCACTCTCTCCCTCACTCCACGCACCTTTTAATATGCTACCCAGTCAAATCCCACTCTCACCGTCATTCCCACACCCTTTAATATCCCACCCAGTCTTATACCACTCTCCCTCTTACTGCCCGCACCCTTTAATATCCCACCCAGTCTAAACTAAATCTCCCCCTCACTCCCCACACCCTGTAATATCCCTCCCAGTCTAATCCCACACTCATCATTTCCCTCTCTCACTGCACCATTAAATATCCCACCCAGTCTAATCCCACTCTCGTGCTCGCTCGCCGGACCCTTTAATATCCCAACCAGTCTAATCCGACGCTCCACTCTCACTCCAGGCAACCTTTAATCACCCAATCAGTCTAATCCGACGCTCCATCCTCACTCCTCGCACCCTTTAATATCCTACCCAGAGTTATCCCACTCGCCCTCTCACTCCCCGCACACTTTAATATCCCACCTAGTCTAATCCGACACTCCCCTCTCTCCCCGCACCCTTTAATATTCTACCCAGTCTAACCCTACTCTCCCCCTCACTTCCAGCTCCCTTTAATATCCTACCCAGTCTAATCCCACTCTCCCCCTCACTCCCCACATCCTTTAATATCACATCCAGTCTAATCCCACTCTCCCCCTCACTCCCCGCACCCTTTAATATCCCACCCAGTCTAATCCCACTGTCTCCCTCATTCCCCTCACCCTTTAATATCCCATCCAGTCGAATCCCACTCTCCCTCTCACTCCCTGCACCGTTAATTATCCCACCCAGTCTAATCCCCCTCTCCCCCTAACTCCCCGCAACCTTCAGTGTCTCACCCAGTCTAATCACACACTCTCCCTCTCTCCCCACTCCCTTCAATATCCAACTCAGTCTAATCCCACTCTCCCCATCACTCCCTGCACCCTTTAATATCCCACCCTGTCTAATCTCACTCTCCCCCTCACTCCCCGCACCCTTTAATATCCCACCCTGTCTAATCTCACTCTCCCCCTCACTCCCCGCACCCTTTAATATCCCACCCTGTCTAATCTCACTCTCCCCCTCACTCCCCACACCCTTTAATATTCCATCCAGTCTAAACCCACTCTCCTCCTCACTCCCCGCTCCCTTTAATATGACACCCAGACTAATACCACTCTACCCCTCACTGCCCGCACCCTTTAATGTCCCAGCAAGCCTAATCCCACTCACCCCTCTCTCCCCGCGCCCTTTAATATCCCAGCCAAACTAATCCCACTCTTCCCCCTCACTCCCCACATCCTTTAATATCACACCCACACTAATCCCCCTCTCCCCCAAACTCCCCACACCCTTCAATATCCCACCCAGTCTAATCCCACTCAATCCCTCACTCCCAGCTCCCTTTAATATCGCACCCAGTTGAATCCCACTCTCCCCCTCACTCCCTGCACCGTTAAATATCCCACCCAGTCTAATCCCCCACTCCCCTTCAGTCCCCACACCCTTTAATATCCCACCCAATCTAATCCCACTCTCCACCTCACTCCCGGCAACCTTTAATATACCAACGAGTCTAAATCCACTCCCCGCCTCATGCCCCACATCCTTTAATATCCCACCCAGTATAATCCCACTCATCCCTCATTCCCCGCACCCTTTAACCTCCCATTCAGTCTAATCCCACTCTCCTCCTCACTCCCTGCACC
This sequence comes from Carcharodon carcharias, assembly GCF_017639515.1. Classification (NCBI taxonomy): domain Eukaryota; kingdom Metazoa; phylum Chordata; class Chondrichthyes; order Lamniformes; family Lamnidae; genus Carcharodon; species Carcharodon carcharias. Next base: position 139,594 of record NW_024470815.1, on the reverse strand, counting down.
GTTAAATACCCAACCCAGTCTAATCCCACTCTCCCCCTCACTACCTGCACCGTTAAATACCCAACCCAGTCTAATCCCACTCTCCCCCTCACTACCTGCTCCCTTTACTATTCCACCCAGTCTAATCCCACTCTCCACCTCACTAATGGCTCCCTTTAATAACCCATCCAGTCTAATCCCACGCTCTCTCTCACTCCCTGCACCGGTAAATATCCCACCCAATCTAATGCCCCTCTCCTCCTAACTCCCCGCACCCTTTAATATCCCACCCAGTCTAATATCACTCTCCACCTCACTCCCGGAACCCTTTGATATCCAACCCAGTCTAATATCACTCTCCCCCTCCCTCCCGGCACCCTTTAATATACCACCCAGTCTAATTCCACTCTCCCCCTCACTCTGCACACCCTTTAATGTCCCAGCAAGCCTAATCCCACTCTCCCCCTCACTCCCCGCACCCTTTAATATCCCACCCAGTCTAATCCCAGTCACCACTCACCTAACGATCCCTTTAATATCCCACCCAGACTAATCCCACTCTCCCCCCTCACTACCCACACCATTTAATATCACACCCAGTCTAATCCCACTCTCCCTCTCACTGCCCGCATCCTTTAATATCCCACCCAGACTAATCCCACTCTCCCCCCTCACTACCCACACCATTTAATATCACACCCAGTCTAATCCCACTCTCTCCCTCACTCCCTGCACTGTTAAATATCCCACGCAGTTTAATCCCACTCACCCCTTCACTCCCCGCTCGCTTTAATATCCCACCAAGTCAAATCCCACTCTCACCAACACTCCACACGCCCATTAATATCTGACCCAGTCTAATCCCATTCTCCCTCTCACTCTCCGGACCTTTAGTATACCACCCAGTCTAATCCCAAACTCCCCCTCACTCCCCCCAGCATTTAATATCCCACCCAGTCTAATCCCACTCTCCCCACTCACTCTCCACATCCTTTAATATGATACCCAGTCTAATCCCACTCTCTATCTCATTCCCCACACTCTTTAAAATCCCACCCAGTCTAAGCCCGCTCTCCGCCTCACTACCCGCACCCTTTAATATCCCATCCAATCTAATCCCACTCTCCCTCTCACTCCCTGCACCGTTAAATATCCTTCCCAGTCTAATCCCCCTCACCCCTAACTCCCCGCACCCTTCAGTATCCCACCCAGTCTAATCTCACTCTGCCCCTCATTCCCCACATCCTATAATATGCCACCCAGTCTAATCCCAATCTCCCCCTCACTCCCCACACTCTTTAATATCCTACCCAGTCTAACCAACTCTCCCCCTCACTCCCCACACCCTTTAATATCCCACCCAGTCTAATCCCACTCGCCCCCTCAATCCCCGCTTCCTTTAATATTCCAACAAGTCTAATCCCACTCTCCCCCTAACTCCCCGCACCCTTCAATATCCCAACCAGTCTAATCCCACTTTCCCCCTCACTCCGCACATCCTTTAATATCCCACCCAGTCTAATCCCACTCTCCCCCTCACTCCCTGCACCGTTAAATATCCAACCCAGTCTAATTCCACTCTCTCCCTCTCTCCCTGCTCGCTTTAATATCCCACCCAGTCTAATCCCACTCTCTCCCTCACTTCCCGCAGCATTTAATATCCCACCCAGTCTAATCCCACTCTCCCCGTTCACTCCCCACATCCTTTAATATGATACCCAGTCTAATCCCACTCTCTATCTCATTCCCCACAACCTTTAAAATCCCACCCAGTCTAATCCTACTCTCCCCCTCAAAACCTGCACCCTTTAATATCCTATCCAGTCTAATCCCACTCTCCCTCTCACTCCCTGCACCGTTAAATATCCCTCCCAGTCTAATCCCCCACAACCCTAACTCCCCGCACCCTTCAGTAACCCACCCAGTCTAATCCCACCCTCCCCCTCTCTCCCCACATCCTATAATATGCCACCCAGTCGAAACCCAATCTCCCCCTCACTCCCCACACTCTTCAATATCCTACCCAATCTAACCCACTCTCCCCCTCACTCCCCACACCCTTTAACATCCTACCCAGTCTAATCCCACTCTTCCCCTCAATTCCCACACCCATTAATATCCTACCAAATCTAATCCCACTCGACCCCTCAATCCCCGCTTCCTTTAATATCCCAACAAGTCTAAACCTACTCTCCCTCTAAGTCTCCGCACCCTTTAATATCCTATCCAGTCTAATCCCACTCACCCTCTCACTCTCTGCACTGTTAAATATCCCACCCAGTCTAATCCCACACTCCCCCTCTCTCCCTGCTACCTTTAATATCCCACCCAGTCTAATCCCATTCTCCACCTCACTCCCTGCACCCTTCAATATCCCTTTCAGTCTAATCCCACTCTCCAGCTCACTCCCTGCACCCTTTTAATATCCCACCCAGTCTAATCTCATTCTGCCCCTCATTCCCCACATCCTATAAAATGCCACCCAGTCTAAACCCCATCTCCCCCTCACTCCCCATACTCTTTAATATCCTACCCAGTCTAACCCACTCTCTCCCTCACTCCCCGCACCCTTTAATATCCCACCCAGTCTAGTCCCACTCGCCCCCTCAATCTCCAATACCTTTAATATCCCAACAAGTCTAATCCTACTCTCCCCCTAACTCCCCACAGCCTTCAATATCCCACCCAGTCTAATCCCACTCTCCCCTCCCTCCCCGCACCCTTTAATGTCCGACTCAGTCTAATCCCACTCATCCCTCATTTCCCACACCATTTAATATGACACCAAGTCTAATCCCACTTTCCCCCTCACTCCCCACATCCTATAATATCCCACCCAGTCTAATCCCACTCACCCCTCACTCCCCGCACCCTTTAACCTCCCATCCAGTCTAATCCCACTCTCTTTATAACTCGCTGCACCTTTAAATATCCCACCCAGTCTGATCCCACTCTCTCCCTCACTCCCGGCTCCCTTTAATATCGCACCCAGTCTAATACCACTCTCCCTCTCACTCCCCGGAAACTTTAGTGAACCACCCAGTCTAATCCCACTCTCCCCCTCACTGCCCGCACCACTTAATATCCCACCCAGTCTAATCCCACTCTCCCCCTCACTCCCCGCACCCTTTAATATCCCACCCAATCTAATCCCACACTCCCCCTCACACCCTCACCATTTTAACATCCCACCCAGTCTAATCTCACTCTGCCCCTCATTCCCCACATCCTATAATATGCCACCCAGTCTAAACCCAATCTCCCCCTCACTCCCCACACTCTTTAATATCCTACCTAGTCAAAGCCACTCATCCCCTCAATCCCCACACCCTTTAATATCCTACCCAGTCTAATCCCACTCTCCCCCTCAATTCCCACACCCATTAATATCCTACCAAGTCTAATCCCACTCGTCCCCTCAATCCCCACTTGCTTTAATATCCCAACAAGTCTAATCCTACTCTCCCCCTAAATCCCCGCACCCTTCAATATCCCACCCAGTCTAATCCCACTCTCCCCCTCCCTCCCCGCACCCTTTAATGTCCCACTCAGTCTAATCCCACTCATCCCTCATTCCCCACTCCATTTAATATGCCACCCAGTCTAATCCCACTTTCCCCCTCACTCCGCACATCCTTTAATATCCCACCCAGTCTAATCCCACTCTCACCGTCACTCCCCGCACCCTTTAACCTCCCATCCAGTCTAATCCCACTCTCCTCCTCACTCGCTGCACCGTTAAATATCCAACCCAGTCTAATCCCACTCTCTCCCTCTCTCCCCGCTCCGTTTAAAATCCCACCCAGTCGAATCCCACTCTCCCCCTCACTCCCTACACCGTTAAATATCCCACCCAGTCTAATCACCCTCGCCCCTTCACTACCTGCTAACTTTAATATCCCCCCAAGTCCAATCCCAGTCTCCCCAAACTCCCCACACCCTTTAATATCCAACCCAGCCTAGTCCCACGTTACCTTCCTCTCCCCGAAGTCTTTACAATGCCACCCAGTCTAATCCCACTCTCACCCTCATTCCCACAACCTTTAATATCGCACCCAGTCTAATCATACTTTCACCAACACTCCACGCGCCCATTAATATCCCACCCAGTCTAATACCACTCTCCCTCTCAGTCCCCGGAATCTTTAGTATACCACCCAGTCTAATCCCACTCTCCCTCTCATTCACCACATCCTTTAAATCCCACCCAGTCTAATCCCATTCTCCCCCGAACTCCCCGCACGCTTTAATATCCCATCCAGTCTAATCGCACTCTCCCCCTCACTCCCCGCACTCTTTAATATCCCATCGAGTCTAATCCCACTATCCATCTCAATCCCCGCACCCTTCAATATTCCACCCAGTCTAATACCACTCTCCCCGTCACTCAACGCACCCTTTAATAGCGCACCCATCTAATCCCACTCTCCCCCTCAATCCCTGCTTCCATTAATATCCCAACAAATCTAATCCTACTCTCCCCCTAACTCCCCGCACCCTTCAATATCCCTCCCAGTCTAATCCCACTCTCACCCTCACTCCCCGCACCCTTTAATGTCCCACTCAGTCTAATCCCACTCATCCCTCATTCCCCACACCATTTAATATGACAGCATGTCTAAACCCACTTTCCCCCTCACTCACCACATCTTATAATATCCCATCCAGTCTAATCCCACTCACCCCTCACTCTCCGCACCCTTTAACCTCCCATCCAGTCTAATCCCACTCTCCTCCTCACTCGCCGCACCGTTAAATATCCAACCCAGTCTAATCCCTCTCTCTCCCTCTCTCCTTGCACCGTTTAATATCCCACCCAGTCTAATCCCACTCTCTCCCTCACTCCCGGCTCCCTTTAATGTCGCGCCCAGTCGAATCCCACTCTCCCCCTCACTCCCTGCACCGTTAAATATCCCACCCAGTCTAATCATCCTCGCCTATTCACTCTCCGCTAACTTTAATATCCCAACCAGTCTAATCCCACTATCCACTAACTCCCCACAGCCTTTAATATACAACCCAGCCTAATCCCACGTTACCTCCCTCTCACCGAAGCCTTTACTATGCCACGCAGTCTAATTCCGCTCTCACCCTCATTCCCACACCCTTTAAAATCCCACCCAGTCTAATCCCACTCTCACCCTCATTCCCACACCCTTTAATATCGCACCCAGTCTAATCCCACTCTCATCAACACTCCACGCGCCCTTTAATATCCCACCCAGTCTAATACCACTCTCCCTCTCACAACCCGGAACCTTTAATATCCCACCCAGTCTAATCCCACTCTCCCCCTCACTCCCCGCACCATTTAATATCCCACCCAGTCTAATCCCACACTCCCCCTCACTCCCCGCACCATTTAATATCCCACCCATGCTAATCCCACACTCCCACTCACTACCCGCTCACTTGAATATCACACCCAGTCTAATACCACTCACCCCTCACTCCCCGCCCTCTTTAATATCCCAGCCAAACTAATCCCACTCTTCCCCCTCACTCCCCACATCCTTTAATATCCCAGCCAGTCTAATCCCACTCTCCCCGCTCACTCCCCACATCCTTTAATATTATACCCAGTCTAATCCCACTCTCTATCTCATTCCCCACACCCTTTAAAATCCCACCCAGTCTAATCCCACTCTCCCTCTCACTCCCCAGAAACTTTAGTATACCACCCAGTCTAATCCCACTCTCCCTCTCATTCCCCACATCCTTTAATTCCCACCCAGTCTAATCCCACTCTCCCCCTCACTCCCCGCACCGTTTAATGTGACACCCAGTCTAATCCCACTCTCCATCCCGCTCCCCGCACGCTTTAATATCCCACCCAGTCTAATCCCACTATCAGCTTCACTACCCACACCCTTTAATATCCCACCCAATGTAATCCCCCCTCCCCCTCACTCCCCGCACCCTTTAATATCCCACCCAGTCAAATTCCACTCTCCCACTCACTCTCTGCACCCTTTAATATCCCACCCAGTCTAATCCCACTCTCCCACTCACTCTCTGCACCCTTTAATATCCCACGCAGTCTAATCCCCCTCTCACCCTCACTCCCCGCACCCTTTAATATCCCACCCAGTCTAATCCCCAGCTCCCACTCACTACCCGCTCCGTCTAATAACTCACCGGGTCTAAACCCACTCTCCACTTCACTCCCCGTACCCTTTAATATCTCAAACAGTCTAATCCCACTCAACTCACTTCCCGCACCCTTTAATATCCCCCCCAGTCTAATTACCACTCTCCCACCCACTCTCCGCACCCTTTAATATCCCACCCAGTCTAATCCCACTCTCCCCCTCACTCCCTGCACCCTTCAATATCCCACCCAGTCTAATCCCACTCTCCCGCTTCATTCCCCACATCCTTTAATATCCCACCAATCTAATCCCACTCTCCCCCTCATTCCCCACACCTTTTAAAATCCCACACAGTCTAATCCCATTATCCCCTCACTCCACACACCATTTAATATCCCACCCAGTCTAATCCCACCCTCCACCTCACTCCCTGCACCATTCAATATCCCACCCAGTCAAATCCCACTCTCCCCCACACTCCCCGCACCTATTAATAACCCACCCAGTCTAATCCCCAGCTCCCACTCTCTACCCGCTCCCTTTAATATCCCACCCAGGCTAAACCCACTCTCCCCTTCACTCCCCACACCCTTTAATATCCCAAACAGTCTAATTCCCACTCTCCCCCTCACTCTCCGCACCCTTTAATATCACATCCAGTCTTATCCCACCATCCCTCTCACTCCCCACACTCTTTAATATCCCACCCAGTCTAATCCCACGCTCCCCCTCTCTCTACACACACTTTAATGCCAACACATTCTAATCCCACTCTTCCCCTCACTACCCGCACCCTTTAATGTCTCACCCAGTCTAAACCCACTCTCCCACTCACTCCCCACAAACTTTAATATCCCACCCAGTCTAATCCTTCTCTCCCCGCACCATTTAATATCCCAATCAGTCTAACCCCACTCTCCTCCTCACTCCCCGCTCTATTTAATATTGCACCCAGTCTAATCCCACTCTCCCCCTCACCCCTCTCTGCCTTTAATATCCCACCCAGACTAACGCCACTCTCCCACTCACCCCACTCTTCCTTTAATATCCCACATAGTCTAATCCCAGTCTCCCCCTCACCCACCTCTGCCTTAAAAATCCCACCCAGTCAAATCCCACTCTCCTCCTCACTCCCCGCTCTATTTAATATTGCACCCAGTCTAATCCCACTCTCCCCCTCACCCCTCTCTGCCTTTAATATCCCACCCAGACTAACCCCACTCTCCCACTCACCCCACTCTTCCTTTAATATCCCACATAGTCTAATCCCAGTCTCCCCCTCACCTGCCTATGCCTTAAATATCCCAATCAGTCTAATCCCACTTTCCCCCTCACTCCACTCTCCCTTTAAAATCGCACGCAGTCTAATCACACTCTCCCCCTCACTCCCTGCATCGTTAAATATCCCACCCAGTCTAATACCATTCTCCCCCTCACTCCCCGCACCCATTAATAACCCACCCAGTCGAATCCCACTATTCCCCTCACTCCCTTCACCCTTTAATAACCCACCCAGTCTAATCCCCCTTTCCCCCTCACTCCCCGCACCCTTTAATATCCCACCCAGTCTAATCCCACTCTCCTCCTCACTCCCCGCACCCTTTAATATCCCACCCAGTCTAAACCCACTCTCCCCCTCACTCCCCGCTCTCTTTAATATCCCACCCAGTCTAATCCCACTCTCCCCCTCACTCCCCACACCCTTTAATATCCCACGCAGTCTAATCCCCCTCTCACCCTCACTCCCCGCACCCTTTAATATCCCACCCAGTCTAATCCCCAGCTCCCACTCACTACCCGCTCCGTTTAATAACTCACCGGGTCTAAACCCACTCTCCACTTCACTCCCTGTACCCTTTAATATCTCAAACAGTCTAATCCCACTCAACTCACTTCCTGCACCCTTTAATATCCCCCCCAGTCTAATTACCACTCTCCACTTCACTCCCTGTACCCTTTAATATCCCACCCAGTCTAATCCCACTCTCCCCCTTCATTCTCCACATCCTTTAATATCCCACCCAGTCTAATCCCACTCTCCCCCTTCATTCTCCACATCCTTTAATATCCCACCCAGTCTAATCCCACTCTCCCCCTCACTCCCTGCACAGTTAAATATCCCACCCAGTCTGATCACCCTCTCCCCCTCATTCCCCACTAATTTTAATATACCACCCAGTCTAATCCCACACACCCCCTAACACCCCACACCCTTTAATATACCACCCAGTCTAATCCCACACACCCCCTAACACCCCACACCCTTTAATATACCACCCAGTCTAATCCCACTCTCCCCCCTCAATCTACGCACCCGTAAATATGCCACCCAGTCTAATCCCACTCTCACCCTCATTCCCACACCCTTTAATATTCCACCCAGTCTAATCTCATTCTCCTCCTCACTCCCCGCACCCTTTAATATCCCACCCAGTCTAATCCCACTCTCCCCCTCATTCTCCACACACTTTAAATCCCACACAGTCTAGTCCCACCACCCCCACTCTCTCTCCGCACCCATTAATATCCCGCCCAGTCTAGTCTAATCCCACTCTCCCCCCTCACTCCCCAAATCCTTTAATAACCACCCAGTCTAATCCCAATCTCCCCCTCACTACCCTCTCCTTTTAACATCCCATTTTGTCTAATCCCACTCTCCCCCTCACTCCCTGCACCCTTTAATAACCACCCAGTCTAATACCACTCTCCCCCTCACTCCGCACACGCTTTAATGTCCCACCCAGTCTAATCCCACTCACACCGCTCTCCCCGCTCCCTTAAATATCCCCCCCGTCTAATCCCAATCTCCCCCCTCACTCCCCGCTTCCTTCAATATCCCACCCAGTCTAATCCCACTCTCTCCCTCACTCCCAGCTCCCTTTAATATCGCAGCCAGTCTAATCCCACTCTCCCCCTCACTCCCTGCACAGTTAAATATCCCACCCAGTCGAATCACCCTCTCCCCCTCATTCCCCACTAATTTTAATATACCACCCAGTCTAATCCCACACACCCCCTAACACCCCGCACCCTTTAATATACCACCCAGTCTAATCCCACTCTCCCCCCTCAATCTACGCACCCGTAAAAATGCAACCCAGTCTAATCCCACTCTCACCCTCATTCCCACACCCTTTAATATTCCACCCAGTCTAATCCCACTCTCACCCTCATTCCCACACCCTTTAATATCCCACCCAGTCTAATCCCACTCTCACCCTCATTCCCACACCCTTTAATATCCCACCCAGTCTAATCCCACTCTCACCCTCATTCCCACACCCTTTAATATCCCACCCAGTCTAATCCCACACTCCCCGTCTCCCCGCACACTTAAATATCCCTCCCAGTCTAATCTCACTCTCACCCTCATTCCCACACCCTTTAATATTCCACCCAGTCTAATCCCACACTCCCTGTCTCCCCGCACACTTAAATATCCCTCCCAGTCTAATCTCACTCTCACCCTCATTCCCACACCCTTTAATATTCCACCCAGTCTAATCCCACACTCCCTGTCTCCCCGCACCCTTTAATATCCCACCCAGTCTAATCTCACTCTCACCCTCATTCCCACACCCTTTAATATCCCACCCAGTCTAATCTCACTCTCACCCTCATTCCCACACCCTTTAATATCCCACCCAGTCTAATCCCACTCTCACCCTCATTCCCACACCCTTTAATATCCCACCCAGTCTAATCCCACACTCCCTGTCTCCCCGCACCCTTTAATATCCCACCCAGTCTAATCCCACTCTCACCCTCATTCCCACACCCTTTAATATCCCACCCAGTCTAATCCCACACTCCCTGTCTCCCCGCACACTTAAATATCCCTCCCAGTCTAATCTCACTCTCCTCCTCACTCCCCGCACCCTTTAATATCCCACCCAGTCGAATCTCACTCGCCTCCTCACTCCCCGCACCCTTTAATATCCCACCCAGTCGAATCCCACTCGCCTCCTCACTCTCCGCACCCTTTTAATATCGCACCCAGTTTAATCCCACTCTCCCCCCGCACCCTTTAATATCCCACCCAGTCTAATCTCATTCCCCCCATCACTCCCCACAACCTTTAATATACCATCCCGTCTAATCCCACTCTCCCCCAAACTCTCCGCACCCTTTTAATATCCCACCCAGTTTTATACCACACTCCCCCTCACTCACCGCACCCTTTAATATCCCACCCAGTCTTATCCCACTCTCCCTCTCACTCCCCACACCCTTTAATATCCCACCCAGTCTAATCCCTTTCTACCCCTCATTCCCTGCAGCCTTTAATATCCCACCCAGTCTAAGACCACTCTCTGCCTCACTCCCCACATCCTATAATATGCCACCCAATCTAAACTCACTCACACCCTCAGTCCCCACACCCTTTAATATCCCACCCAGTCTAATCCCACTTTCATCCAAACTCCTCGCTCCCTTTAATATCCCACCCAGTCTAATCCCACTATCTCCCTCACTCCCCGCGCACTTTAATATCGCCAACAGTCTAATCTCACTCACCCCCTCAATCCCCGTGCCCTTCAATATCCCACCCAGTCTAATCCCAAACTCCCCCTCACTCCCCGCACACTTTAACCTCCCATCCAGTCTAATCCCACTCTCCTCCTCACTCCCCGCAACATTTAATAACCCACACAGTCTAATCCCAATCACCCTTCACTCCCCACATCCTTTATTATCACACCCAGTCTAATCCCACTCTCCCCCTCATTCCCCACACCCTTTAAAATCCCACCCAGTCTCATCCCACTCTCCCCCTCACTCCCTGCACCGTTAAATATCCCACCCAGTCTAATCCCACTCACCCCCTAACTCTCCGCACCCTTCAATATCCCACCCAGTCTAATCCCACTCTCTCCCTCAATCCCCGCTCTCTTTAATATCGCACCCTGTCTAATCACCCACTCCCCCTCACTACCCGCTACCTTTAATATCCGACCCAAATACCACTCTCCCCCTCACTCCCTGCACACTTTAATGTCCCAGTCAGTCTAATCACACTCATCCCTCAGTCCACACTCACTTTAATATCGCACCCAATCTAATACCACTCTCCCCCTCACTCCCCGCACCCTTTAATGTCCCACTCAGTCTAATCCCACACATCCCTCATTCCCCGCTAACTTTAATATGCCACCCAGTCTAATCCAACTTACCCCCTCACTCCACACATCCTTTAATATCACACCCAGTCTAAACCCAATCTCTGCCTCTTTCCCCACACCATTTCAAATCCTACCCAGTCTAATCCCACTCTCCCCCTCACGCCCCGCTAACTTTAATATCCCACCCAGTCTAATCCCACTCTCCCAATCACTCCCCACACCCTTCAATATCACACCCAGTTCAATCCCAAACTCCCCCTCACTCCCCGCACACTTTAACCTCCCATCCAGTCTAATCCCACTCTCCTCCTCACCCACTGCACCGTTAAATATCCCACCCAGTCTAATCAGCCTCTCCCCCTCACGCCCCGCTAACTTTAATATCCCACCCAGTCTAATCCCACTGTCCCGCTCACTCCCCGCACCCTTTAGTATCGCACCCAGTCTAATCCCACTCTCCCCATCACTCCCTGCACCGTTAAATATCCCACCCAGTTTACTCACCCTCTTCCCCTCACTCCCCGCTCCCTTTAATATCTCATTCAGCCTAATCCCACTCTCCCCCTCACTCCCCGCTCCCTTTAATATCTCATTCAGCCTAATCCCACTCTCCCCCTCACTCTCCGCAACATTTAATATCCCACCCAGTCTAATTCCCCACTCCCCTTCACTCCCCACACCCTTTAATGTCCCACCCAGTCTAATCCCACTCTCCCCCTCACACTCCGTACCCTTCAATATCCCACCCAGTCCAATCCCACTCTCCCCCACACTCCCCGCACCCTTTAATAGTCAACCCAGTCTAATCCCACTCTCCCCCTCACACTCCGTACCCTTCAATATCCCACCCAGTCTAATCCCACTCTCCCCCACACTCCCCGCACCCTTTAATAGTCAACCCAGTCTAATCCCACTCTCACCCTCATTTCCACACACTTTAATATCCCACCCAGTCTAATACCACTCTCCTTCTCACTCCACGCTCAATTTAATCTCCCACACAGTCTAATCCTACTCTCCCCCTCACTCCCCTCAGGCTTTAAAATCCCAACCAATTTAATCCCACTCTCCCCCTCAGTCCCCACATCCTATAATATGACACCCAGTCTAAACCCACTCTTCCCCTCACTCCCCGTACCCTTTAATATCACACCCAGTCTAATCCCACTCTCCACCTCTTTCCCCACACCATTAAAAATCCTACCCAGTCTAATCCCAATCTCCCCCTCCCTGCCCACAACTTTTAATATCCCACCCAGTCCAATCCCAATCACTCCCCACACCCTTTAATATCACATCCAGTCCAATCCCAAACTCCCCCCCACTCCCCGCACACTTTAACCTCCCATCTAGTCTAATCCCACTCTCTTCCTCACCCCCTGCACTGTTAAATATCCCACCCAGTCTAATCAGCCTCTCCCCCTAAATCCCCGCACCCTTTAATGTCCCACTCAGTCTAATCCCACACATCGCTCATTCCCCACTCCATTTAATATGCCACCCAGTCTAATCCCACTTTCCCCCTCACTCCGCACATCCTTTAATATCACACCCAGTCTAATCCCACTCTCCGCCTCTTTCCCCACACCATTTAAAATCCTACCCAGTCTAACCCCAATCTCCCCGTCTTTGCCTGCACCCTTTAATATCCCACCCAGTCCAATCCCAAACTCCCCCTCACTCCCCGCACACTTTAATATCCCACCCAGTCTAATCCCACTCTCCCCCTCACTACCCGCACCCTTTAATATCACATCCAGTCTCATCCCACTCTCCCACTCACTCCCTGCACCGTTAATTATCCCACCCAGTCTAATCCCACTCTCCCCCTCACTACCCGCACCCTTTAATATCACATCCAGTCTCATCCCACTCTCCCTCTCACTCCCTGCACCGTTAAATATCCCTCCCAGTCTAATACCCCCAAACCCCTAACTCCCCGCACCCTTCAGTATTCCACCCAGTCTAATCCCACCCTCCCCCTCACTCCCTGCTTCCTTTAATATCTCACCCAGTCTAATCCCACCCTCCCCCTCACTCCCTGCTTCCTTTAATATCTCACCCAGTCTAATCCCACCCTCCCCCTCACTCCCCACGCCCTTTAATATCCTACCCAGTCTAATCCCACTCTCCCCCTCAATTCCCAAACCCATTAATATCCTATCAAGTCTAATCCCACTCGCCCCCTCAATCCCCGCTTCCTTTAATATCCCAACAAGTCTAATCCTACTCTCCCCCTAACTCCCCACAGCCTTCAAGATCCCACCCAGTCTAATCCCACTCTCCTCCTCATTCGCTGCACCGTTAAATATCCAACCCAGTCTAATTCCACTCTCTCCCTCTATCCCTGCTCGCTTTAATATCCAACCCAGTCTAATCCCACTCTCTCCCTCACTACCGGCTCCCTTTAATATCGCACCCAGTCGAATCCAACTCTCCCCCTCACTCCCTGCACCGTTAAATATCGCACCCAGTCTAATCACCCTCGCCCCTTCACTCCCCGCTAACATTAATATCCCACCCAGTCTAATCCCCGTCTCCCCTAACTCCCCACACCCTTTAATATCCAACCCAGCCTAGTCCCACGTTACCTCGCACTCCCCAAAGATTTTACACTGCCACCCAGTCTAATCCCACTCTCACCCTCATTCCCACACCCTTTAAAATCCCACCCAGTCTAATCCCACTCTCACCAACACTCCACGCGCCCATTAATATCCCACCCAGTCTAATCCCACTCTCCCTGCTCACTCCCCACAACCTTTAATATGATACCCAGTCTAATCCCACTCTCTATCTCATTGCCCTCACCCTTTAAAACCCCACCCAGTCTAATCCCACTCTCACCAACACTCCACGCGCCCATTAATATCCCACCCAGTCTAATCCCACTCTCCCTGCTCACTCCCCACAACCTTTAATATGATACCCAGTCTAATCCCACTCTCTATCTCATTGCCCTCACCCTTTAAAATCCCACCCAGTCTAATCCCACTCTCCCCCTCATCACCCGCACCCTATAATGTCCAATCCAGTCTAATCCCACTCTCCGTCTCACTCTTTGCACCGTTAAATATCCCTCCCAGTCTAATCCCCCTACCCCCTAACTCCGCGCACCCTTCAGTATTCCACCCAGTCTAATCCCACCCTCCCGCTCACTCCCTGCTTCCTTTAATATCCCACCCAGTCTAATCCCACTCTCCTCCTCACTCCCTGCACCCTTCAATATCCCACCCAGACTAATCCCATTCTCCCCCTCACACCCGCACCATTTTAATAACCCACCCAGTTTAATCTCACTCTGCCCCTCATTCCCCACATCCAATAATATGCCACCCAGTCTAAACCCAATCTCCCCCTCACTCCCCACACTCTTTAATATCCTACCGAGTCTAACCCACTCACCCCATCACTTCCCACACGCTTTAATATCCTACCCAGTCTAATCCCACTCTCCCCCTCAATTCCCACACCCATTAATATCCTACCAAGTCTAATCCCACACACCCCCTCAATCCCTGCTTCCTTTAATATCCCAACAAGACTAATCCTACTCTCCCCCTAACTCCCCGCACCCTTCAATATCCCACCCAGTCTAATCCCAATCTCCCCCTCCCTCCCCGCACCCTTTAATATGCCACCCAGTCTAATCCCACTTTCCCCCTCACTCCGCACTTCCTTTAATATCCCTCCCAGTCTAATCCCCCTCCCCCCTAACTCTCCGCACCCTTCAGTATCCCACCCAGTCTAATCCCACTCTCCCCCTCGCTACCAACACTCATTAATATCCTACCCAGTCTAACTCACACTACCCCTCAATTCCCACACCCATTAATATCCTACCAAGTCTAATCCCACTCGCCCCCTCAATCCGCGCTTCCTTTAATATCCCAACATGTCTAATCCTACTCTCCCCCAAATCCCCGCACGCTTCAATGTCCCACCCAGTCTAATCACACTCTCACCCTCACTCCCTGCACCGTTAAATATTGCACCCAGTCTAATCACCCTCGCCCCTTCACTCCCCGCTAACATTAATATCCCACCAAGTCTAATCCCCGTCTCCCCTAACTCCCCACACCCTTTAATATCCAACCCAGCCTAGTCCCACGTTACCTCGCACTCCCCAAAGCTTTTACACTGCCACCCAGTCTAATCCCACTCTCACCCTCATTCCCACACCCTTTAAAATCCCACCCAGTCTAATCCCACTCTCACCAACACTCCAAGCGCCCATTAATATCCCACCCAATCTAATCCCACTCTCCTCGCTCACATCCCACATCCTTTAATATGATACGCAGTCTAATCCCCCTCTCTATCTCATTCCCCTCACCCTTTAAAATCCCACCCAGTCTAATCCCACTGTCCCCCTCACTACCCGCACCCTTTAATATCCTATCCAGTCTAATCCCACCCTCCCCATCTCTCCCTGTAATATCCCACCCAGTCTAATCCCATTCTACCCCTCACTACCTGCACCCTTCAATATCCCACCAAGTCTAATCCCACACTGCCCCTCACTCACCACACCCTTTAATATCCCACCCAGTCTAATCCCACTCTTCCCCTCACTCACCACACCCTTTAATATCCCACCCAGTCTAATCCCACTCTCCAGCTCACTCCCCGCACCCTTTTAATATCCCACCCAGTCTAATCTCACTCTGCACCTCATACCCCACATCCTATAAAATGCCACCCAGTCTAAACCCCATCTCCCCCTCACTCCCCACACTCTTTAATATGCTACCCAGTCTAACCCACTCTCCCACTCACTCCCCACACCCTTTAATATCCTACCCAGCCTAATCCCACTCTCCCCCTCAATTCCCACACCCATTAATATCCTACCAAGTCTAATCCCACTCGTCCCCTCAATCCCCGCTTCCTTTAATATCCCAACAAGTCTAATCCTACTCTCCCCCTAACTCCCCACAGCCTTCAATATCCCACCCAGTCTAATCCCACTCTCCCCCTCACTCCCCGCACCCTTTAACCACCCATCCAATCTAATCCCACTCTCCTCCTCACTTGCTGCACCGTTAAATATCCAACCCAGTCTAATTCCACTCTCTCCCTCTATCCCTGCTCGCTTTAATATCCAACCCAGTCTAATCCTACTCTCTCCCTCACTACCGGCTCCCTTTAATATCGCACCCAGTTGAATCCAACTCTCCCCCTCACTCCCTGCACCGTTAAATATCGCACCCAGTCTAATCACCCTCGCCCCTTCACTCCCCGCTAACATTAATATCCCACCCAGTCTAATCCCCGTCTCCCCTAACTCCCCACACCCTTTAATATCCAACCCAGCCTAGTCCCACGTTACCTCGCACTCCCCAAAGATTTTACACTGCCACCCAGTCTAATCCCACTCTCACCCTCATTCCCACACCCTTTAAAACCCCACCCAGTCTAATCCCACTCTCACCAACACTCCACGCGCCCATTAATATCCCACCCAGTCTAATACCACTCTCCCCCTCAATCCCCGCAGCATTTAATATCCCACCCAGTCTAATCCCACTCTCCCTGCTCACTCCCCACAACCTTTAATATGATACCCAGTCTAATCCCACTCTCTATCTCATTGCCCTCACCCTTTAAAATCCCACCCAGTCTAATCCCACTCTCCCCCTCACCACCCGCACCCTATAATATCCAATCCAGTCTAATCCCACTCTCCGTCTCACTCTTTGCACCGTTAAATATCCCTCCCAGTCTAATCCCCCTCCCCCCAACTCCCCGCACCCTTCAGTATCCCACCCAGTCTAATCCCACCCTCCCCGTCTCTCCCCACATCCTATAATATGCCACTCAGTCTAATCCCACTCTCCCCCTCACTACCCACACTCTTTAATATCCTACCCAGTCTAACCCACACTACCCCTCAATTCCCACACCCATTAATATCCTACCAAGTCTAATCCCACTCGCCCCCTCAATCCCCGCTTCCTTTAATATCCCAACATGTCTAATCCTACTCTCCCCCAAATCCCCGCACGCTTCAATGTCCCACCCAGTCTAATCACACTCTCACCCTCACTCCCCGCACCCTTTAATGTCCGACTCAGTCTAGTCCCACTCATCCATCATTCCCCACTCCATTTAATATGCCACCCAGTCTAATCCCACTTTCCCCCTCACTGCTCACATCCTTTACTATCCCACCCAGTCTAATCCCACTCTGCCCCTCACTCCCCACACCCTTTAACCTCCCATCCAGTCTAATCCCACTCTCCACCTCACTCGCTGCATCGTTAAATATACAACCCATTCTAATCACCCTCTCCCCCTCACTACCCGCACCCTTTAATATCCCATCCAGTCTCATCCCACTCTCCCTCTCACTCACTGCACCGTTAAATATCCCTCCCAGTCTAATCCCCCTACCCCCTAACTCCGCGCACCCTTCAGTATTCCACCCAGTCTAATCCCACCCTCCCGCTCACTCCCTGCTTCCTTTAATATCCCACCCAGTCTAATCCCACTCTCCTCCTCACTCCCTGCACCCTTCAATATCCCACCCAGACTAATCCCATTCTCCCCCTCACACCCGCACCATTTTAATAACCCACCCAGTTTAATCTCACTCTGCCCCTCATTCCCCACATCCAATAATATGCCACCCAGTCTAAACCCAATCTCCCCCTCACTCCCCACACTCTTTAATATCCTACCGAGTCTAACCCACTCACCCCATCACTTCCCACACGCTTTAATATCCTACCCAGTCTAATCCCACTCTCCCCCTCAATTCCCACACCCATTAATATCCTACCAAGTCTAATCCCACACACCCCCACAATCCCTGCTTCCTTTAATATCCCAACAAGACTAATCCTACTCTCCCCCTAACTCCCCGCACCCTTCAATATCCCACCCAGTCTAATCCCAATCTCCCCCTCCCTCCCCGCACCCTTTAATATGCCACCCAGTCTAATCCCACTTTCCCCCTCACTCCGCACTTCCTTTAATATCCCTCCCAGTCTAATCCCCCTCCCCCCTAACTCTCCGCACCCTTCAGTATCCCACCCAGTCTAATCCCACTCTCCCCCTCGCTACCAACACTCATTAATATCCTACCCAGTCTAACTCACACTACCCCTCAATTCCCACACCCATTAATATCCTACCAAGTCTAATCCCACTCGCCCCCTCAATCCGCGCTTCCTTTAATATCCCAACATGTCTAATCCTACTCTCCCCCAAATCCCCGCACGCTTCAATGTCCCACCCAGTCCAATCACACTCTCACCCTCACTCCCTGCACCGTTAAATATTGCACCCAGTCTAATCACCCTCGCCCCTTCACTCCCCGCTAACATTAATATCCCACCAAGTCTAATCCCCGTCTCCCCTAACTCCCCACACCCTTTAATATCCAACCCAGCCTAGTCCCACGTTACCTCGCACTCCCCAAAGCTTTTACACTGCCACCCAGTCTAATCCCACTCTCACCCTCATTCCCACACCCTTTAAAATCCCACCCAGTCTAATCCCACTCTCACCAACACTCCAAGCGCCCATTAATATCCCACCCAATCTAATCCCACTCTCCTCGCTCACATCCCACATCCTTTAATATGATACGCAGTCTAATCCCCCTCTCTATCTCATTCCCCTCACCCTTTAAAATCCCACCCAGTCTAATCCCACTGTCCCCCTCACTACCCGCACCCTTTAATATCCTATCCAGTCTAATCCCACCCTCCCCATCTCTCCCTGTAATATCCCACCCAGTCTAATCCCATTCTACCCCTCACTACCTGCACCCTTCAATATCCCACCAAGTCTAATCCCACACTGCCCCTCACTCACCACACCCTTTAATATCCCACCCAGTCTAATCCCACTCTTCCCCTCACTCACCACACCCTTTAATATCCCACCCAGTCTAATCCCACTCTCCAGCTCACTCCCCGCACCCTTTTAATATCCCACCCAGTCTAATCTCACTCTGCACCTCATACCCCACATCCTATAAAATGCCACCCAGTCTAAACCCCATCTCCCCCTCACTCCCCACACTCTTTAATATGCTACCCAGTCTAACCCACTCTCCCACTCACTCCCCACACCCTTTAATATCCTACCCAGCCTAATCCCACTCTCCCCCTCAATTCCCACACCCATTAATATCCTACCAAGTCTAATCCCACTCGTCCCCTCAATCCCCGCTTCCTTTAATATCCCAACAAGTCTAATCCTACTCTCCCCCTAACTCCCCACAGCCTTCAATATCCCACCCAGTCTAATCCCACTCTCCCCCTCACTCCCCGCACCCTTTAACCACCCATCCAATCTAATCCCACTCTCCTCCTCACTTGCTGCACCGTTAAATATCCAACCCAGTCTAATTCCACTCTCTCCCTCTATCCCTGCTCGCTTTAATATCCAACCCAGTCTAATCCTACTCTCTCCCTCACTACCGGCTCCCTTTAATATCGCACCCAGTTGAATCCAACTCTCCCCCTCACTCCCTGCACCGTTAAATATTGCACCCAGTCTAATCACCCTCGCCCCTTCACTCCCCGCTAACATTAATATCCCACCCAGTCTAATCCCCGTCTCCCCTAACTCCCCACACCCTTTAATATCCAACCCAGCCTAGTCCCACGTTACCTCGCACTCCCCAAAGATTTTACACTGCCACCCAGTCTAATCCCACTCTCACCCTCATTCCCACACCCTTTAAAACCCCACCCAGTCTAATCCCACTCTCACCAACACTCCACGCGCCCATTAATATCCCACCCAGTCTAATACCACTCTCCCCCTCAATCCCCGCAGCATTTAATATCCCACCCAGTCTAATCCCACTCTCCCTGCTCACTCCCCACAACCTTTAATATGATACCCAGTCTAATCCCACTCACTATCTCATTGCCCTCACCCTTTAAAATCCCACCCAGTCTAATCCCACTCTCCCCCTCACCACCCGCACCCTATAATATCCAATCCAGTCTAATCCCACTCTCCGTCTCACTCTTTGCACCGTTAAATATCCCTCCCAGTCTAATCCCCCTCCCCCAACTCCCCGCACCCTTCAGTATCCCACCCAGTCTAATCCCACCCTCCCCGTCTCTCCCCACATCCTATAATATGCCACTCAGTCTAATCCCACTCTCCCCCTCACTACCCACACTCTTTAATATCCTACCCAGTCTAACCCACACTACCCCTCAATTCCCACACCCATTAATATCCTACCAAGTCTAATCCCACTCGCCCCCTCAATCCCCGCTTCCTTTAATATCCCAACATGTCTATTCCTACTCTCCCCCAAATCCCCGCACGCTTCAATGTCCCACCCAGTCTAATCACACTCTCACCCTCACTCCCCGCACCCTTTAATGTCCGACTCAGTCTAGTCCCACTCATCCATCATTCCCCACTCCATTTAATATGCCACCCAGTCTAATCCCACTTTCCCCCTCACTGCTCACATCCTTTACTATCCCACCCAGTCTAATCCCACTCTGCCCCTCACTCCCCACACCCTTTAACCTCCCATCCAGTCTAATCCCACTCTCCACCTCACTCGCTGCATCGTTAAATATACAACCCATTCTAATCACCCTCTCCCCCTCACTACCCGCACCCTTTAATATCCCATCCAGTCTCATCCCACTCTCCCTCTCACTCACTGCACCGTTAAATATCCCTCCCAGTCTAATCCCCCTACCCCCTAACTCCGCGCACCCTTCAGTATTCCACCCAGTCTAATCCCACCCTCCCGCTCACTCCCTGCTTCCTTTAATATCCCACCCAGTCTAATCCCACTCTCCTCCTCACTCCCTGCACCCTTCAATATCCCACCCAGACTAATCCCATTCTCCCCCTCACACCCGCACCATTTTAATAACCCACCCAGTTTAATCTCACTCTGCCCCTCATTCCCCACATCCAATAATATGCCACCCAGTCTAAACCCAATCTCCCCCTCACTCCCCACACTCTTTAATATCCTACCGAGTCTAACCCACTCACCCCATCACTTCCCACACGCTTTAATATCCTACCCAGTCTAATCCCACTCTCCCCCTCAATTCCCACACCCATTAATATCCTACCAAGTCTAATCCCACACACCCCCTCAATCCCTGCTTCCTTTAATATCCCAACAAGACTAATCCTACTCTCCCCCTAACTCCCCGCACCCTTCAATATCCCACCCAGTCTAATCCCAATCTCCCCCTCCCTCCCCGCACCCTTTAATATGCCACCCAGTCTAATCCCACTTTCCCCCTCACTCCGCACTTCCTTTAATATCCCTCCCAGTCTAATCCCCCTCCCCCCTAACTCTCCGCACCCTTCAGTATCCCACCCAGTCTAATCCCACTCTCCCCCTCGCTACCAACACTCATTAATATCCTACCCAGTCTAACTCACACTACCCCTCAATTCCCACACCCATTAATATCCTACCAAGTCTAATCCCACTCGCCCCCTCAATCCGCGCTTCCTTTAATATCCCAACATGTCTAATCCTACTCTCCCCCAAATCCCCGCACGCTTCAATGTCCCACCCAGTCTAATCACACTCTCACCCTCACTCCCTGCACCGTTAAATATTGCACCCAGTCTAATCACCCTCGCCCCTTCACTCCCCGCTAACATTAATATCCCACCAAGTCTAATCCCCGTCTCCCCTAACTCCCCACACCCTTTAATATCCAACCCAGCCTAGTCCCACGTTACCTCGCACTCCCCAAAGCTTTTACACTGCCACCCAGTCTAATCCCACTCTCACCCTCATTCCCACACCCTTTAAAATCCCACCCAGTCTAATCCCACTCTCACCAACACTCCAAGCGCCCATTAATATCCCACCCAATCTAATCCCACTCTCCTCGCTCACATCCCACATCCTTTAATATGATACGCAGTCTAGTCCCCCTCTCTATCTCATTCCCCTCACCCTTTAAAATCCCACCCAGTCTAATCCCACTGTCCCCCTCACTACCCGCACCCTTTAATATCCTATCCAGTCTAATCCCACCCTCCCCATCTCTCCCTGTAATATCCCACCCAGTCTAATCCCATTCTACCCCTCACTACCTGCACCCTTCAATATCCCACCAAGTCTAATCCCACACTGCCCCTCACTCACCACACCCTTTAAAATCCCACCCAGTCTAATCCCACTCTTCCCCTCACTCACCACACCCTTTAATATCCCACCCAGTCTAATCCCACTCTCCAGCTCACTCCCCGCACCCTTTTAATATCCCACCCAGTCTAATCTCACTCTGCACCTCATACCCCACATCCTATAAAATGCCACCCAGTCTAAACCCCATCTCCCCCTCACTCCCCACACTCTTTAATATGCTACCCAGTCTAACCCACTCTCCCACTCACTCCCCACACCCTTTAATATCCTACCCAGTCTAATCCCACTCTCCCCCTCAATTCCCAACCCATTAATATCCTACCAAGACTAATCCCACTCGCCCCCTCAATCCCCACTTGCTTTAATATCCCAACAAGTCTAATCCTACTCTCCCCTTATCTCCCCGCACCCTTCAATATCCCACCCAGTCTAATCCCACTCTCCCCCTCCCTCCCCGCGCCCTTGAATGTCCCACTCAGTCTAATCCCACTCATCGCTCATTCCCCACTCCATTTAATATGCCACCCAGTCTAATCCCACTTCCCCCTCACTCCACACATCCTTTAATATCCTACCCAGTCTAATCCCACTCTCCCCCTCATTACCCGCACCCTTTAACCTCCCATCCAGTCTA
Organism: Carcharodon carcharias; assembly: GCF_017639515.1. Classification (NCBI taxonomy): domain Eukaryota; kingdom Metazoa; phylum Chordata; class Chondrichthyes; order Lamniformes; family Lamnidae; genus Carcharodon; species Carcharodon carcharias. Next base: position 116,644 of record NW_024470815.1, on the reverse strand, counting down.
ATCCCACTCTCCTCCTCACTCGCTGCACCGTTAAATATCCAACCCAGTCTAATCCCACTCTCTCACTCTCTCCCCACTCCGTTTAAAATCCAACCCAGTCTAATCCCACTCTCTCCCTCACTCCCGGCTCCCTTTAATATCGCACTCAGTCTAATCCCACTCTCTCCCTAACTCCCCGCACCCTTCAGTATCCCACCCAGTCTAATCCCACCCTCCCCCTCTCTCCCTGCTACCTTTAATATCCCACCCAGTCTAATCCCATTCTACCCCTCACTCCTTGCATCCTTCAATATCCCACCCAGTCTAATCAAACTCTCCCACTCACTCCCTGCACCGTTAAATATCCCACCCAGTCTAATCACCCTCGCCCCTTCACTCCCCGCTAACTTTAATATCCAACCCAGTCAAATCCCACTCTCTCCATCTCTCCCCACTCCGTTTGAAATCCCACCCAGTCTAATCCCACTCTCTCCCTCACTCCCTGCTCCCTTTAATATCGCACCCAGTCAAATCCCACTCTCCCCCTCACTCCCTGCACCGTTAAATATCCCACCCAGTCTAATCACCTTCGCCACTTCACTCCCCGCTAACTTTAATATCCCACCAGTCTAATCCCACTCTCCCCTAACTCCCCACACCCTTTAATATACAACCCAGCCTAATCCCACATTACCTCCCTCTCACCGAAGCATTTACGATGCCACCCAGTCTAATTCCACTCTCACCCTCATTCCCTCACCCTTTAATATCCCACTCAGTCTAATCCCACTCTCACTCTCACTCCCCGGAACCTTTAGTATACCACCCGGTCTAATCCCACTCTCCCCGCTCACTCCCCACATCCTTTAATATGATACGCAGTCTAATCCCCCTCTCTATCTCATTCTCCTCACCCTTTAAAATCCCACCCAGTATAATCCCACTGTCCTCCTCACTACCCGCACCCTTTAATATCCCACCCAGTCAAATCCCACTCTCCCCCTCACTCCCTGCACCGTTAAATATCCCACCCAGTCTAATCACCCTCGCCCCTTCACTCCCCGCTAACTTTAATATCCCACCCAGTCTAATCCCACTCTCCCCTAACTCCCCACACCCTTCAATATACAACCCAGCCTAATCCCACATTACCTCCCTCTCACCGAAGCATTTACGATGCCACCCAGTCTAATTCCACTCTCACCCTCATTCCCTCACCCTTTAATATCCCACGCAGTATAATCCCACTGTCCTCCTCACTACCCGCACCCTTTAATATCCCATCAAGTCTAATCCCACCCTCCCCGTCTCTCCGTGTAATATCCCACCCAGTCTAATCCCATTCTACCCCTCACTGCCTGCACCCTTCAATATCCCACCAAGTCTAATCCCACTCTTCCCCTCACTCACCACACCCTTTAATATCCCACCCAGTCTAATCCCAATCTCCCCCTCACTCCCCACACCCTTTAATATCCCACCCAGTCTAATCTCACTCTGCACCTCATTCCCCACATCCTATAAAATGCCACCCAGTCTAAACCCCATCTCCCCCTCACTCCCCACACTCTTTAATATGCTACCCAGTCTAACCCACTCTCCCACTCACTCCCCACACCCTTTAATATCCTACCCAGTCTAATCCCATTCTCCCCCTCAATTCCCACACCAATTAATATCCTACCAAGTCTAATCCCACTCACCCCCTCAATCCCCACTTCCTTTAATATCCCAACAAGTCTAATCCTATTCTCCCCCTAACTCCCCACAGCCTTCAATATCCCACCCAGACTAATCCCAATCTCCCCTCCCTCCCCGCACCCTTCAATGTCCGACCCAGTCTAATCACACACTCTTCCTCACTCGCTGCACCATTAAATATCCAACCCAGTCTAACCCACTCTCCCACTCTCTCCCCACACCCTTTAATATCCTACCCAGTCTAATCCCATTCTCCACATCAATTCCCACACCCATTAATATCCTACCAAGTCTAATCCCACTCGCCCCCTCAATCCCTACTTCCTTTAATATCCCAACAAGTCTAATCCTACTCTCCCCCTAACTCCCCGCAGCCTTCAATATCCCACCCAGTCTAATCCCACTCTCCCCTCCCTCCCCGCACACTTTAATGTCCGACTCAGTCTAATCCCACTCATCCCTCATTCCCCAAACCATTTAATATGACACCCTGTCTAATCCCACCTTTCCCCTCACTCCCCACATCCTATAAAATACCACCCAGTCTAATCCCACTCACCCCTCACTCGCCGCACCATTAAATATCCAACCCAGTCTAATCCCACTCCCTCCCTCTCTCCACGCACCGTTTGAAATCCCACCCAGTCTAATCCCACTCTCTCCCTCACTCCCTGCTCCCTTTAATATCGCACCCAGTCAAATCCCACTCTCCCCCTCACTCCCTGCACCGTTAAATATCCCACCCAGTCTAATCACCCTCGCCCCTTCACTCCCCGCTAACTTTAATATCCCACCCAGTCTAATCCCACTCTCCCCTAACTCCCCACACCCTTCAATATACAACCCAGCCTAATCCCACATTACCTCCCTCTCACCGAAGCATTTACGATGCCACCCAGTCTAATTCCACTCTCACCCTCATTCCCTCACCCTTTAATATCCCACGCAGTCTAATCCCACTCTCACTCTCACTCCCCGGAACCTTTAGTATACCACCCAGTCTAATCCCACTCTCCCCGCTCACTCCCCACATCCTTTAATATGATACGCAGTCTAATCCCCCTCTCTATCTCATTCTCCTCACCCTTTAATATCCCACCCAGTCTAATCCCACTGTCCTCCTCACTACCCGCACCCTTTAATATCCCATCCAGTCTAATCCCACCCTCCCCGTCTCTCCGTGTAATATCCCACCCAGTCTAATCCCATTCTACCCCTCACTGCCTGCACCCTTCAATATCCCACCAAGTCTAATCCCACTCTTCCCCTCACTCCCCACACCCTTTAATATCCCACCCAGTCTAATCCCAATCTCCCCCTCACTCCCCACACCCTTTAATATCCCACCCAGTCTAATCTCACTCTGCACCTCATTCCCCGCATCCTATAAAATGCCACCCAGTCTAAACCCCATCTCCCCCTCACTCCCCACACTCTTTAATATCCTACCCAGTCTAACCCACTCTCCCACTCACTCCCCACACCCTTTAATATCCTACCCAGTCTAATCCCATTCTCCCCCTCAATTCCCACACCAATTAATATCCTACCAAGTCTAATCCCACTCACCCCCTCAATCCCCACTTCCTTTAATATCCCAACAAGTCTAATCCTACTCTCCCCCTAACTCCCCACAGCCTTCAATATCCCACCCAGTCTAATCCCAATCTCCCCTCGCTCCCCGCACCCTTTAATGTCCGACCCAGTCTAATCACACACTCTTCCTCACTCGCTGCACCATTAAATATCCTACCCAGTCTAACCCACTCTCCCACTCTCTCCCCACACCCTTTAATATCCTACCCAGTCTAATCCCATTCTCCACATCAATTCCCACACCCATTAATATCCTACCAAGTCTAATCCCACTCGCCCCCTCAATCCCCACTTCCTTTAATATCCCAACAAGTCTAATCCTACTCTCCCCCTAACTCCCCGCACCCTTCAATATCCCACCCAGTCTAATCCCACTCTCCCCTCCCTCCCCGCACACTTTAATGTCCGACTCAGTCTAATCCCACTCATCCCTCATTCCCCAAACCATTTAATATGACACCCTGTCTAATCCCACCTTTCCCCTCACTCCCCACATCCTATAAAATACCACCCAGTCTAATCCCACTCACCCCTCACTCCACGCACCGTTTAACCTCCCATCCAGTCTAATCCCACACACCTCCTCACTCGCTGCACCATTAAATATCCAACCCAGTCTAATCCCACTCCCTCCCTCTCTCCCCGCACCGTTTAATATCCCACCCAGTCTAATCCCACTCTCTCCCTCACTCCCGGCTCAATTTAATATCGCACCCAGTCTAATACCACTCTCCCTCTCACTCCCCGGAAACTTCAGTAAACCACCCAGTCTAATCCCACTCTCCCCCTCACTCCCCGCACCATTTAATATCCCACCCAGTCTAATCCCATACTCCCCCACACTCCCCGCAGCCTTTAATATCCCACCCAGTCTAATCCCACACTCCCCCTCACTCCCCGCAGCCTTTAATATCCCACCCAATCTAATCTCACTCCACATCCAATAATATGCCACCCAGTCTAAACCCAATCTCCCTCTCATTCCCCAAAATCTTTAATATCCTACCCAGTCTAAGCCACTCACCACCCTCACTCCCCACACCCTTTAATATCCTACGCATTCTCATCCCACTCTCCCCCTCAATTCCCACACCCATTAATATCCTACCAAGACTAATCCCACTCGCCCCCTCAATCCCCACTTGCTTTAATATCCCAACAAGTCTAATCCTACTCTCCCCTTATCTCCCCGCACCCTTCAATATCCCACCCAGTCTAATCCCACTCTCCCCCTCCCTCCCCGCACCCTTTAATGTCCCACTCAGTCTAATCCCACTCATCCCTCATTCCCCACTCCATTTAATATGCCACCCAGTCTAATCCCACTTTCCCCCTCACTCCGCACATCCTTTAATATCCTACCCAGTCTAATCCCACTCTCCCCCTCATTCCCCGCTCCCTTTAATGTCCGACTCAGTCTGATCCCACTCATCCCTCATTCCCCAAACCATTTAATATGACACCCAGTCTAATCCCACTTTACCCCTCACTCCCCACATCCTATAATATCCCACCCAGTCTAATCCCAATCACCCCTCACTCCACGCACCCTTTAACCTCCCATCCAGTCTAATCCCACTCTCCTCCTCACTCGCCGCACCATTAAATATCCAACCCTGTCTAATCCCACTCTCTCCCTCTCTCCCCGCACCGTTTAATATCCCACCCAGTCTAATCCCACTCTCTCCGTCACTCCCGGCTCAATTTAATATCGCACCCAGTCTAATACCACTCTCCCTCTCACTCCACGGAAACTTTAGTAAACCACCCAGTCTAATTCCACTCTCCCCCTCACTCCCCGCACCTTTTAATATTACACCCAATCTAATCCCACCCTCCCCCTCACACCCGCACCATTTTAATATCCCACCCAGTCTAATCTCACTCTGCCTCTTATTCCCCACATCCTATAATATGCCACCCAGTCTAAACCCAATCTCCCCCTCACTCCCCACACTCTTTAATATACTACCCAGTCTAAGCCACTCACCCACTCACTCCCCACACCCTTTAATATACTACCCAGTCTAATCCCACTCTCCCCCTCAATTCCCAACACATTAATATCCTACCAAGACTAATCCCACTCGCCCCCTCAATCCCCACTTGCTTTAATATCCCAACAAGTCTAATCCTACTCTCCCCTTATCTCCCCGCACCCTTCAATATCCCACCCAGTCTAATCCCACTCTCTCCCTCACTCCCTGCTCCCTTTAATAACGCACCCAGTCAAATCCCACTCTCCCCCTCACTCCTTGCACCGTTAAATATCCCACCCAGTCTAATCACCCTCGCCCCTTCACTCCCCGCTAACTTTAATATCCCACCCAGTCTAATCCCACTCTCCCCTAACTCCCCACACCCTTTAATATCCCACCCAGTCTAATCCCACTCTCCCCTAACTCCCCACACGCTTTAATATCCCACCCAGTCTAATCCCACTCTCCCCTAACTCCCCACACCCTTTAATATACAACCCAGCCTAATCCCACATTACCTCCCTCTCACCGAAGCCTTTACTATGCCACCCAGTCTAATTCCACTCTCACCCTCATTCCCTCACCCTTTAATATCCCACGCAGTCTAATCCCACGCTCACTCTCACTCCCCGGTACCTTTAGTATACCACCCAGTCTAATCCCACTCTCCCCGATCACTCCCCACATCCTTTAATATGATACGCAGTCTAATCCCCCTCTCTATCTCATTCCCCTCACCCTTTAAAATCCCACCCAGTCTAATCCCACTGTCCCCCTCACTACCCGCACCCTTTAATATCCTATCCAGTCTAATCCCACCCTCCCCGTCTCTCCGTGTAATATCCCACCCAGTCTAATCCCAATCTACCCCTCACTGCCTGCACCCTTCAATATCCCACCAAGTCTAATCCCACTCTTCCCCTCACTCACCGCACCCTTTAATATCCCACCCAGTCTACTCTCACTCTGCACCTCATACCCCACATCCTATAAAATGCCACCCAGTCTAAACCCCATCTCCCCCTCACTCCCCACACTCTTTAATATCCTACCCAGTCTAATCCTACTCTCCCCCTAACTCCCCACAGCCTTCAATATCCCACCCAGTCTAATCCCAATCTCCCCTCCCTCCCCGCACCCTTTAATGTCCGACCCAGTCTAATCACACACTCTTCCTCACTCGCTGCACCATTAAATATCCAACCCAGTCTAACCCACTCTCCCACTCTCTCCCTACACCCTTTAATATCCTACCCAGTCTAATCCCATTCTCCCCATCAATTCCCACACCCATTAATATCCTACCAAGTCTAATCCCACTCACCCCCTCAATCCCCACTTCCTTTAATATCCCAACAAGTCTAATCCTACTCTCCCCCTAACTCCCCGCACCCTTCAATATCCCACCCAGTCTAATCCCACTCTCCCCTCCCTCCCCGCACACTTTAATGTCCGACTCAGTCTAATCCCACTCATCCCTCATTCCCCAAACCATTTAATATGACACCCTGTCTAATCCCACTTTCCCCCTCACTCCCCACATCCTATAATATCCCACCCAGTCTAATCCCACTCACCCCTCACTCCACGCACCCTTTAACCTCCCATCCAGTCTAATCCCACACTCCTCCTCACTCGCTGCACCCTTCAATATCCAACCCAGTCTAATCCCACTCCCTCCCTCTCTCCCCGCACCGTTTAATATCCCACCCAGTCTAATCCCACTCTCTCCCTCACTCCCGGCTCAATTTAATATCGCACCCAGTCTAATACCACTCTCCCTCGCACTCCCCGGAAACTTTAGTAAATCACCCAGTCTAATCCCACTCTCCCCCTCACTCCCCACACCATTTAATATCCCAACAAGTCTAATCCTACTCTCCCCTTATCTCCCCGCATCCTTCAATATCCCACCCAGTCTAATCCCACTCTCCCCCTCCCTCCCCGCACCCTTTAATGTCCCACTCATGCTAATCCCACTCATCCCTCATTCCCCATTCCATTTAATATGCAACCCAGTCTAATCCCACTTTGCCCCTCACTCCGCACATCCTTTAATATCCTACCCAGTCTAATCCCACTATCTCCCTCACTCCCCGCACCCTTTTACCTCCCATCCAGTCTAATCCAACTCTCCTCCTCACTCGATGCATCGTTAAGTATCCAACGCAGTCAAATCCCACTCTCTCCCTCTCTCCCCGCTCCGTTTGAAATGCCACCCAGTCTAATCCCACTCTCTCCCTCACTCCTTGCTCCCTTTAATATCGCACCCAGTCGAATCCAACTCTCCTCCTCACTCCCTGCACCGTTAAATATCCCACCCAGTCTAATCACCCTCGCGCCTTCACTCCCCGCTAACTTTAATATCCCACCCAGTCTAATCCCACTCTCCCCCTCACTGCCTGCACCATTTAATATCCCATCCAGTCTCATCCCACTCACCCCTCACTCCCCGCGCCCTTTAATATCCCTGCCAAACTAATCCCACTCTTCCCCCTCACTCACCACATCCTTTAATATCCCACCCAGTCTAATCCCACTCTGCCCGCTCACTCCCCACAACCTTTAATATGATACCCAGTCTAATCCCACTCTCCCCCTCACTACCCGCACCATTTAATATCCCATCCAGTCTAATCCCACTCTCCCTCTCTCTCCCTGCACCGTTAAATATCCCTCCCAGTCTAATCCCCCTCCCCCCTAACTCCCCGCACCCTTCAGTATCCCACCCAGTCTAATCCCACCCTCCCCCTCTCTCCCCACATCCTATAATATGCCACCCAGTCTAAACCCAATCTCGCCCTCATTCCCCACACTCTTTAATATCCTACCCAGTCTAACCCACTCTCTCCCTCACTCCCGCCTCAATTTAATATCGCACCCAGTCTAATACCACTCTCCTCCTCACTCCCCGGAAACTTTAGTAAACCACCCAGTCTAATCCCACTCTCCCCCTCACTCCCCGCACCCTTTAATATCCCACCCAGTCCAATCCCACTCTCCCAATCACTCCCCACACCCGTTAATATCACACCCAGTCTAATCCCAAATTCCCCCTCACTCCCCGCACACTTTAACCTCCCATCTCGTCTAATCCCACTCTCTTCCTCTCCCCCTGCACTGTTAAATATCCCACCCAGTCTAATCAGCCTCTCCCCATCATGCCCCGCTAACTTTAATATCCCACCCAGTCTAATCCCTCTCTCCCTAACTCCCCGCACCCTTTAATATCCAACCCAGTCTAATCCCACTTTCTCCCTCACTCCCTGCTCCATTTAATATTGCACCCAGTCTAATCCCACTCTCTCCCTCACTCACGGCTCAATTTAATATCGCACCCAGTCTAATACCACTCTCCCTCTCACTCCCCGGAAACTTTAGTAAACCACCCAGTCTAATCCCACTCTCCCCCTCACTCCCCGCACCATTTAATATCCCACCCAGTCTAATCCCACTCCCCCCCTCACTCCCCGCACCATTTAATATCCCACCCAGTCTAATCCCACACTCCCCCTCTCTCCCCGCACCCTTTAATATTACACCCAATCTAATCCCACCCTCCCCCTCACAGCCGCAACATTTTAATATCCCACCCAGTCTAATCTCACTCTGCCCCTCATTCCGCACATCCTATAATATGCCACCCAGTCTAATCCCACTTTCCCCGTCATTCCGCACATCCTATAATATGCCACCCAGTCTAATCCCACTCTCCCCCTCACTCCCCGCACCCTTTAACCTCCCATCCAGTCTAATCCCATTCTCCTCCTCACTCGCTGCACCGTTAAATATCCAACCCAGTCTAATCCCACTCTCCCCCTAACTCCCCGCACCCTTCAGTATCCCACCCAGTCTAATCCCACCCTCCCCGTCTCTCCCTGCTACCTTTAATATCCCACCTAGTCTAATCCCACTCACCCCTCACTCCCCACGCCCTTTAATATCCCACCCAGTCTAATCCCTCTCTCTCCCCAACTCCCCACACCCTTCAATATCCAACCCAGTCTCATCCCACTCTCCCCCTCACGCCCTGCTCCGTTTAATATCCCACCCAGTCTAATACCACTCTCCCCCTCACTCCCTGCACCCTTTAATGTCCCACTCAGTCTAATCCCACACATCCCTCATTCCCCGCTCACTTTAGTATGCCACCCAGTCTAATCCGACTTTCCCCCTCACTCCGCACATCCTTTAATATCACACCCAGTCTAATCCCGCTCTCCGCCTCTTTCCCCACACCATTTAAAATCCTACCCAGTCTAACCCCAATCTCCCCGTCTTTGCCCGCACCCTTTAATATCCCACCCAGTCCAATCCCACTCTCCCAATCACTCCCCACGCCCTTTAATATCCCACCCAGTCTAATCCCTCTCTCTCCCCAACTCCCCACACCCTTCAATATCCAACCCAGTCTCATCCCACTCTCCCCCTCACTCCCCGCACCCTTTAACCACCCACCAAGTCTAATCCGACTTTCCCGCTCACTCCACACATCGTTTAATATCACACCCAGTCTAATCCCACTCTCCGCCTCTTTCCCCACACCATTTAAAATCCTACCCAGTCTAATCCCAATCTCCCCCTCTCTGCCCACACCCTTTCATATCCCACCCAGTCCAATCCCAAATTCCCCCTCACTCCCCGCACACTTTAACCTCCCATCTCGTCTAATCCCACTCTCCTCCTCTCCCCCTGCACTGTTAAATATCCCACCCAGTCTAATCAGCTTCTCTCCCTAACTCCCCGCTCTCTTTAATATCCCACCCAGTCAAATCCCACTCTCCCCCTCACTCCCCGCTCTCTTTAATATCCCACCCAGTCAAATCCCATTCTCCCCCTCACTCCCTGCACCCTTTAATATCCCACCCAGTCTAATCCCAATCTCCCCCTCACTCCCTGCACCCTTTAATATTCTACACAGTCGAATCCCTCTCTCTCCCTAACTCCCCGCACCCTTCAATATCCCACCCAGTCTAATCCCATTCTCCCCCTCACTCCCTGCACCCTTTAATATTCTACACAGTCGAATCCCTCTCTCTCCCTAACTCCCCGCACCCTTCAATATCCCACCCAGTCTAATCCCACTCACCCTTCACTCCCCACATTCTTTAATATCACACCCAGGCTAATCCCACTCTCCCCCTCATTCTCCACACCCTTTAAAATCACACCCAGTCTCATCCCACTCTCCCTCTCACTCCCTGCACCGTTAAATATCCCTCCCAGTCTAATACCCCCAAACCCCTAACTCCCCGCACCCTTCAGTATTCCACCCAGTCTAATCCCACCCTCCCCCTCACTCCCTGCTTCCTTTAATATCTCACCCAGTCTAATCCCATTCTCCCCCTCACTCCCCGCATCCTTTTAATATCCCACCCAGTTTAATCTCACTCTGCCCCTCATTCCCCACATCCTATAATATGCCACCCAGTCTAAACCCACTCTCCCCCTCACTCCCCGCACCCTTTAATATCCTACCCAGTCTAACCCACTCTCCCCTTCACTCCCCACACCCTTTAATATCCTACCCAGCCTAATCCCACTCTCCCCCTCAATTCCCACACCCATTAATATCCTACCAAGTCTAATCCCACTCGTCCCCTCAATCCCTGCTTCCTTTAATATCCCAACAAGTCTAATCCTACTCTCCCCCTTCCCTCCCCGCACCCTTTAATATCCCACCCAGTCTAATCCCACTCTCCCCCTCACTCCCCGCACCCTTTAACCACCCATCCAGTCTAATCCCACTCTCCTCCTCATTCGCTGCACCGTTAAATATCCAACCCAGTCTAATTCCACTCTCTCCCTCTATCCCTGCTCGCTTTAATATCCAACCCAGTCTAATCCCACTCTCTCCCTCACTACCGGCTCCCTTTAATATCGCACCCAGTCGAATCCAACTCTCCCCCTCACTCCCTGCACCGTTAAATATCGCACCCAGTCTAATCACCCTCGCCCCTTCACTCCCCGCTAACATTAATATCCCACCCAGTCTAATCCCCGTCTCCCCTAACTCCCCACACCCTTTAATATCCAACCCAGCCTAGACCCACGTTACCTCGCACTCCCCAAAGCTTTTACACTGCCACCCAGTCTAATCCCACTCTCACCCTCATTCCCACACCTTTTAAAACCCCACCCAGTGTAATCCCACTCTCACCAACACTCCACGCGCCCATTAATATCCCACCCAGTCTAATACCACTCTCCCTCTCACTCCCCGCAGCATTTAATATCCCACCCAGTCTAATCCCACTCTCCCTGCTCACTCTCCACAACCTTTAATATGATACCCAGTCTAATCCCACTCTCTATCTCATTGCCCTCACCCTTTAAAATCCCACCCAGTCTAATCCCACTCTCCCCCTCACTACCCGCACCCTATAATATCCAATCCAGTCTAATCCCACTCTCCGTCTCACTCCCTGCACCGTTAAATATCCCTCCCAGTCTAATCCCCCTCCCCCCTAACTCCCCGCACCCTTCAGTATCCCACCCAGTCTAATCCCACCCTCCCCCTCTCTCCCCACATCCTATAATATGCCACCCAGTCTAATCCCACTCTCCCCCTCACTACCCACACTCTTTAATATCCTACCCAGTCTAACCCACACTACCCCTCAATTCCCACACCCATTAATATCCTACCAAGTCTAATCCCACTCGCCCCCTCAATCCCCGCTTCCTTTAATATCCCAACATGTCTAATCCTACTCTCCCCCAAATCCCCGCACGCTTCAATGTCCCACCCAGTCTAATCACACTCTCCCCCTCACTACCCGCACCCTTTAATATCCCATCCAGTCTCATCCCACTCTCCCTCTCACTCACTGCACCGTTAAATATCCCTCCCAGTCTAATCCCCCTACACCCTAACTCCGCGCACCCTTCAGTATTCCACCCAGTCTAATCCCACCCTCCCGCTCACTCCCTGCTTCCTTTAATATCCCACCCAGTCTAATCCCATTCTCCCCCTCACTCCCTGCACCCTTCAATATCCCACACAGACTAATCTCATTCTCCCCCTCACACACGCACCATTTTAATAACCCACCCAGTTTAATCTCACTCTGCCCCTCATTCCCCACATCCAATAATATGCCACCCAGTCGAACCCACTCACCCCCTCACTTCCCACACGCTTTAATATCCTACCCAGTCTAATCCCACACACCCCCTCAATCCCTGCTTCCTTTAATATCCCAACAAGACTAATCCTACTCTCCCCCTAACTCCCCGCACCCTTCAATATCCCACCCAGTCTAATCCCAATCTCCCCCTCCCTCCCCGCACCCTTTAACCACCCATCCAGTCTAATCCCACTCTCCTCCTCACTCGCTGCACCGTTAAATATCCAACCCAGTCTAATTCCACTCACTCCCTCTATCCCTGCTCGCTTTAATATCCCACCCAGTCTAATCCCACTCTCTCCCTCACTACCGGCTCCCTTTGATATCGCACCCAGTCGAATCCCACTCTCCCCCATCACTCCCTGCACCGTTAAATATCGCACCCAGTCTTATCACCCTCGCCCCTTCACTCCCCGCTAACATTAATATCCCACCAAGTCTAATCCCCGCATCCCCTAACTCCCCACACCCTTTAATATCCAACCCAACCTAGTCACACGTTACCTCACATTCCCCAAAGCTTTTACACTGCCACCGAGTCTAACCCAACTCTCACCATCATTCCCACACCCTTTAAAATCCCACTCAGTCTAATCCCACTCTCACCAACACTCCATGCGCCCATTAATGTCCCACCCAGTCTAATACCACTCTCCCTCTCACTCCCCGCAGCATTTAATATCCCACCCAGTCTAATCCCACTTTCCCCGCTCACTCCCCACGACCTTTAATATGATACCCAGTCTAATCCCACTCTCCCCCTCACTACCCGCACCCTTCAGTATCCCACCCAGTCTAATCCCACCCTCCCCCTGTCTCCCCACATCCTATAATATGCCACTCAGTCTAATCCCACTCTCCCCCTCGCTACCCACACTCATTAATATCCTACCCAGTCTAACCCACACTACCCCTCAATTCCCACACCCATTAATATCCTACCAAGTCTAATCCCACTCGCCCCCTCAATCCGCGCTTCCTTTAATATCCCAACATGTCTAATCCTACTCTCCTCCAAATCCCCGCACGCTTCAATGTCCCACCCAGTCTAATCACACTCTCACCCTCACTCCCTGCACCGTTAAATATCGCACCCAGTCTAATCACCCTCGCCCCTTCACTCCCCGCTAACATTAATATCCCACCCAGTCTAATCTCACTCTCAACAACACTCCAAGCGCCCATTAATATCCCACCCAGTCTAATCCCACTCTCCTCGCTCACATCCCACATCCTTTAATATGATACGCAGTCTAATCCCCCTCTCTATCTCATTCCCCTCACCCTTTAAAATCCCACCCAGTCTAATCCCACTGTCCCCCTCACTACCCGCACCGTATAATATCCTATCCAGTCTCATCCCACCCTCCCCGTCTCTCCCTGTAATATCCCACCCAGTCTAATCCCATTCTACCCCTCACTACCTGCACCCTTCGATATCCCACCAAGTCTAATCCCACTCTTCCCCTCACTCACCACACCCTTTAATATCCCACCCAGTCTAATCCCACTCTTCCCCTCACTCCCCGCACCCTTTAATATCCCACCCTATCTAATCCCACTCTCCCCCTCACAGCCGCACCATTTTAATATCCCACCCAGTCTAATCTCACTCTGCCCCTCATTCCCCACATCCTAAAAAATGCCACCCAGTCTAAACCCCATCTCCCCCTCACTCCCCACACTCTTTAATATACTACCCAGTCTAAGCCACTCACCCACTCACTCCCCACACCCTTTAATATCCTACCCAGTCTAATCCCACTCTTCCCCTCAATTCCCAACCCATTAATATCCTACCAAGACTAATCCCACTCGCCCCCTCAATCCCCACTTGCTTTAATATCCCAACAAGTCTAATCCTACTCTCCCCTTATCTCCCCGCACCCTTCAATATCCCACCCAGTCTAATCCCACTCTCCCCCTCCCTCCCCGCGCCCTTTAATGTCCCACTCAGTCTAATCCCACTCATCGCTCATTCCCCACTCCATTTAATATGCCACCCAGTCTAATCCCACTTCCCCCTCACTCCGCACATCCTTTAATATCCTACCCAGTCTAATCCCACTCTCCTCCTCACTCCCCGCACCCTTTAACCTCCCATCCAGTCTAATCCCACTCTCCTCCTCACTCGCTGCACTGTTAAATATCCAACCCAGTCTAATTCCACTCTCTCCCTCACTACCCGCACCCTTCAGTATCCCACCCAGTCTAATCCCACCCTCCCTCTCTCTCCCTGCTACCTTTAATATCCCACCCAGTCTAATCCCACTCTCTCCCTCACTCCCGGCTCAATTTAATATCGCACCCAGTCTAATACCACTCTCCCTCTCACTCCCCGGAAACTTCAGTAAACCACCCAGTCTAATCCCACTCTCCCCCTCACTCCCCGCACCATTTAATATCCCACCCAGTCTAATCCCACACTCCCCCTCACTCCCCGCAGCCTTTAATATCCCACCCAATCTAATCTCACTCCACATCCAATAATATGCCACCCAGTCTAAACCCAATCTCCCTCTCATTCCCCAAAATCTTTAATATGATACGCAGTCTAATACCACTCTCTATCTCATTCCCCTCACCCTTTAAAATCCCACCCAGTCTAATCCCACTGTCCCCCTCACTACCCGCACCCTTTAATATCCCATCCAGTCTAATCCCACCCTCCCCGTCTCTCCGTGTAATATCCCACCCAGTCTAATCCCATTCTACCCCTCACTGCCTGCACCCTTCAATATCCCACCAAGTCTAATCCCACTCTTCCCCTCACTCACCGCACCCTTTAATATCCCACCCAGTCTAATCCCACTCTCCCCCTCACTCCCCGATCCCTTTAATATCCTACCCAGTCTAATCCCATTCTCCCCCTCAATTCCCACACCCATTAATACCCTACCAAGTCTAATCCCACTCACCCCCTCAATCCCAACTTCCTTTAATATCCCAACAAATCTAATCCTACTCTCCCCCTAACTCCCCACAGCCTTCAATATCCCACCCAGTCTAATCCCACTCTCCCCTCCCTCCCCGCACACTTTAAAGTCCGACTCAGTCTAATCCCACTCATCCCTCATTCCCCAAACCACTTAATATGACACCCTGTCTAATCCCACCTTTCCCCTCACTCCCCACATCCTATAAAATACCACCCAGTCTAGTCCCACTCACCCCTCACTCCACGCACCCTTTAACCTCCCATCCAGTCTAATCCCACACTCCTCCTCACTCGCTGCACCATTAACTATCCAACCCAGTCTAATCCCACTCCCTCCCTCTCTCCCCGCACCGTTTAATATCCCACCCAGTCTAATCCCACTCTCTCCCTCACTCCCGGCTCAATTTAATATCGCACCCAGTCTAATACCACTCTCCCTCTCACTCCCCGGAAACTTCAGTAAACCACCCAGTCTAATCCCACTCTCCCCCTCACTCCCCGCACCATTTAATATCCCACCCAGTCTAATCCCACACTCCCCCTCACTCCCCGCAGCCTTTAATATCCCACCCAATCTAATCTCACTCCACATCCAATAATATGCCACCCAGTCTAAACCCAATCTCCCTCTCATTCCCCAAAATCTTTAATATCCTACCCAGTCTAAGCCACTCACCACCCTCACTCCCCACACCCTTTAATATCCTACGCATTCGCATCCCACTCTCCCCCTCAATTCCCACACCCATTAATATCCTACCAAGTCTAATCCCACTCGCCCCCTCAATCCCCACTTCCTTTAATATCCCAACAAGTTTAATCCTACTCTCCCCCTAACTCCCCGCACCCTTCAATATCCCACCCAGTCTAATCCCACTCTCCCCTCCCTCCCCGCACACTTTAAAGTCCGACTCAGTCTAATCCCACTCATCCCTCATTCCCCAAACCACTTAATATGACACCCTGTCTAATCCCACCTTTACCCTCACTCCCCACATCCTATAAAATACCACCCAGTCTAGTCCCACTCACCCCTCACTCCACGCACCCTTTAACCTCCCATCCAGTCTAATCCCACACTCCTCCTCACTCGCTGCACCATTAACTATCCAACCCAGTCTAATCCCACTCCCTCCCTCTCTCCCCGCACCGTTTAATATCCCACCCAGTCTAATCCCACTCTCCCCCTCACTCCCCGCACCATTTAATATCCCACCCAGTCTAATCCCACACTCCCCCTCACTCCCCGCAGCCTTTAATATCCCACCCAATCTAATCTCACTCCACATCCAATAATATGCCACCCAGTCTAAACCCAATCTCCCTCTCATTCCCCAAAATCTTTAATATCCTACCCAGTCTAAGCCACTCACCACCCTCACTCCCCACACCCTTTAATATCCTACGCATTCGCATCCCACTCTCCCCCTCAATTCCCACACCCATTAATATCCTACCAAGACTAATCCCACTCGCCCCCTCAATCCCCACTTGCTTTAATATCCCAACAAGTCTAATCCTAATCTCCCCTTATCTCCCTGCACCCTTCAATATCCCACACAGTCTAATCCCACTCTCCCCTCCCTCCCCGCACCCTTTAATGTCCCACTCAGTCTAATCCCACTCATCCCTCAATCCCCAAACCAATTAATATGACACCCAGTCTAATCCCACTTTCCCCCTCACTCCCCACATCCTATAATATCCCACCCAGTCTAATCCCAATCACCCCTCGCTCCACGCACCCTTTAACCTCCCATCCAGTCTAATCCCACTCTCCTCCTCACTCGCCGCACCATTAAATATCCAACCCAGTCTAATCCCACTCTCTCCCTCACTCCCGGCTCAATTTAATATCGCACTCAGTCTAATAACATTCTCCCTCTCACTCCCCGGAAACTTTAGTAAACAACCCAGTCTAATCCCACTCCCCCCCACACTCCCCGCACCATTTAATATCCCACCCAGTCTAGTCCCACACTGCCCCTCTCTCCCTGCACCTTGTAATATTACACCCAATCTAATCCCATCCTCCCCCTCACAGCCGCAGCATTTTAATATCCCACCCAGTCTAATCTCACTCTGCCCCTCACTCCCCACATCCTATAATATGCCACCCGGTCTAAGCCACTCACCCACTCACTCCCCACACCCTTTAATATCCTACCCAGTCTAATCCCACTCTCCCCCTCAATTCCCAACCCATTAATATCCTACCAAGACTAATCCCACTCGCCCCCTCAATCCCCACTTGCTTTAATATCCCAACAAGTCTAATCCTACTCTCCCCTTATCTCCCCGCACCCTTCAATATCCCACCCAGTCTAATCCCACTCTCCCCCTCCCTCCCCGCGCCCTTTAATGTCCCACTCAGTCTAATCCCACTCATCGCTCATTCCCCACTCCATTTAATATACCACCCAGTCTAATCCCACTCTCCCCGCTCACTCCCCACATCCTTTAATATGATACGCAGTCTAATACCACTCTCTATCTCATTCCCCTCACCCTTTAAAATCCCACCCAGTCTAATCCCACTGTCCCCCTCACTACCCGCACCCTTTAATATCCCATCCAGTCTAATCCCACCCTCCCCGTCTCTCCGTGTAATATCCCACCCAGTCTAATCCCATTCTACCCCTCACTGCCTGCACCCTTCAATATCCCACCAAGTCTAATCCCATTCTTCCCCTCACTCACCGCACCCTTTAATATCCCACCCAGTCTAATCCCACTCTCCCCCTCACTCCCCGATCCCTTTAATATCCCACCCAGTCTAATCCCACTCTTCCCCTCACTCCCCGCACCCTTTTAATATCCCACCCAGTCTAATCTCACTCTGCACCTCATTCCCCACATCCTATAAAATGCCACCCAGTCTAAACCCCATCTCCCCCTCACTCCCCACACTCTTTAATATCCTACCCAGTCTAACCCACTCTCCCACTCACTCCCCACACCCTTTAATATCCTACCCAGTCTAATCCCATTCTCCCCCTCAATTCCCACACCCATTAATACCCTACCAAGTCTAATCCCACTCACCCCCTCAATCCCAACTTCCTTTAATATCCCAACAAATCTAATCCTATTCTCCCCCTAACTCCCCACAGCCTTCAATATCCCACCCAGTCTAATCCCACTCTCCCCTCCCTCCCCGCACCCTTTAATGTCCGACCCAGTCTAATCACACACTCTTCCTCACTCGCTGCACCATTAAATATCCAACCCAGTCTAACCCACTCTCTCCCTCTCTCCCCACAACCTTTAATATTCTACCCAGTCTAATCCCATTCTCCCCATCAATTCCCACACCCATTAATATCCTACCAAGTCTAATCCCACTCGCCCCCTCAATCCCCACTTCCTTTAATATCCCAACAAGTTTAATCCTACTCTCCCCCTAACTCCCCGCACCCTTCAATATCCCACCCAGTCTAATCCCACTCTCCCCTCCCTCCCCGCACACTTTAAAGTCCGACTCAGTCTAATCCCACTCATCCCTCATTCCCCAAACCACTTAATATGACACCCTGTCTAATCCCACCTTTCCCCTCACTCCCCACATCCTATAAAATACCACCCAGTCTAGTCCCACTCACCCCTCACTCCACGCACCCTTTAACCTCCCATCCAGTCTAATCCCACACTCCTCCTCACTCGCTGCACCATTAACTATCCAACCCAGTCTAATCCCACTCCCTCCCTCTCTCCCCGCACCGTTTAATATCCCACCCAGTCTAATCCCACTCTCTCCCTCACTCCCGGCTCAATTTAATATCGCACCCAGTCTAATACCACTCTCCCTCTCACTCCCCGGAAACTTCAGTAAACCACCCAGTCTAATCCCACTCTCCCCCTCACTCCCCGCACCATTTAATATCCCACCCAGTCTAATCCCACACTCCCCCTCACTCCCCGCAGCCTTTAATATCCCACCCAATCTAATCTCACTCCACATCCAATAATATGCCACCCAGTCTAAACCCAATCTCCCTCTCATTCCCCAAAATCTTTAATATCCTACCCAGTCTAAGCCACTCACCACCCTCACTCCCCACACCCTTTAATATCCTACGCATTCGCATCCCACTCTCCCCCTCAATTCCCACACCCATTAATATCCTACCAAGTCTAATCCCACTCGCCCCCTCAATCCCCACTTCCTTTAATATCCCAACAAGTTTAATCCTACTCTCCCCCTAACTCCCCGCACCCTTCAATATCCCACCCAGTCTAATCCCACTCTCCCCTCCCTCCCCGCACACTTTAAAGTCCGACTCAGTCTAATCCCACTCATCCCTCATTCCCCAAACCACTTAATATGACACCCTGTCTAATCCCACCTTTCCCCTCACTCCCCACATCCTATAAAATACCACCCAGTCTAGTCCCACTCACCCCTCACTCCACGCACCCTTTAACCTCCATCCAGTCTAATCCCACACTCCTCCTCACTCGCTGCACCATTAACTATCCAACCCAGTCTAATCCCACTCCCTCCCTCTCTCCCCGCACCGTTTAATATCCCACCCAGTCTAATCCCACTCTCTCCCTCACTCCCGGCTCAATTTAATATCGCACCCAGTCTAATACCACTCTCCCTCTCACTCCCCGGAAACTTCAGTAAACCACCCAGTCTAATCCCACTCTCCCCCTCACTCCCCGCACCATTTAATATCCCACCCAGTCTAATCCCACACTCCCCCTCACTCCCCGCAGCCTTTAATATCCCACCCAATCTAATCTCACTCCACATCCAATAATATGCCACCCAGTCTAAACCCAATCTCCCTCTCATTCCCCAAAATCTTTAATATCCTACCCAGTCTAAGACACTCACCACCCTCACTCCCCCACCCTTTAATATCCTACGCATTCGCATCCCACTCTCCCCCTCAATTCCCACACCCATTAATATCCTACCAAGACTAATCCCACTCGCCCCCTCAATCCCCACTTGCTTTAATATCCCAACAAGTCTAATCCTAATCTCCCCTTATCTCCCTGCACCCTTCAATATCCCACCCAGTCTAATCCCACTCTCCCCTCCCTCCCCGCACCCTTTAATGTCCCACTCAGTCTAATCCCACTCATCCCTCATTCCCCAAACCATTTAATATGACACCCAGTCTAATCCCACTTTCCCCCTCACTCCCCACATCCTATAATATCCCACCCAGTCTAATCCCAATCACCCCTCGCTCCACCCACCCTTTAACCTCCCATCCAGTCTAATCCCACTCTCCTCCTCACTCGCCGCACCATTAAATATCCAACCCAGTCTAATCCCACTCTCTCCCTCACTCCCGGCTCAATTTAATATCGCACTCAGTCTAATAACATTCTCCCTCTCACTCCCCGGAAACTTTAGTAAACAACCCAGTCTAATCCCACTCCCCCCCACACTCCCCGCACCATTTAATATCCCACCCAGTCTAGTCCCACACTGCCCCTCTCTCCCCGCACCTTGTAATATTACACCCTATCTAATCCCATCCTCCCCCTCACAGCCGCAGCATTTTAATATCCCACCCAGTCTAATCTCACTCTGCCCCTCACTCCCCACATCCTATAATATGCCACCCGGTCTAAGCCACTCACCCACTCACTCCCCACACCCTTTAATATCCTACCCAGTCTAATCCCACTCTCCCCCTCAATTCCCAACCCATTAATATCCTACCAAGACTAATCCCACTCGCCCCCTCAATCCCCACTTGCTTTAATATCCCAACAAGTCTAATCCTACTCTCCCCTTATCTCCCCGCACCCTTCAATATCCCACCCAGTCTAATCCCACTCTCCCCCTCCCTCCCCGCGCCCTTTAATGTCCCACTCAGTCTAATCCCACTCATCGCTCATTCCCCACTCCATTTAATATACCACCCAGTCTAATCCCACTCTCCCCGCTCACTCCCCACATCCTTTAATATGATACGCAGTCTAATACCACTCTCTATCTCATTCCCCTCACCCTTTAAAATCCCACCCAGTCTAATCCCACTGTCCCCCTCACTACCCGCACCCTTTAATATCCCACCCAGTCTAATCCCACCCTCCCCGTCTCTCCGTGTAATATCCCACCCAGTCTAATCCCATTCTACCCCTCACTGCCTGCACCCTTCAATATCCCACCAAGTCTAATCCCACTCTTCCCCTCACTCACCGCACCCTTTAATATCCCACCCAGTCTAATCCCACTCTCCCCCTCACTCCCCGATCCCTTTAATATCCCACCCAGTCTAATCCCACTCTTCCCCTCACTCCCCGCACCCTTTTAATATCCCACCCAGTCTAATCTCACTCTGCACCTCATTCCCCACATCCTATAAAATGCCACCCAGTCTAAACCCCATCTCCCCCTCACTCCCCACACTCTTTAATATCCTACCCAGTCTAACCCACTCTCCCACTCACTCCCCACACCCTTTAATATCCTACCCAGTCTAATCCCATTCTCCCCCTCAATTCCCACACCCATTAATACTCTACCAAGTCTAATCCCACTCACCCCCTCAATCCCAACTTCCTTTAATATCCCAACAAATCTAATCCTACTCTCCCCCTAACTCCCCACAGCCTTCAATATCCCACCCAGTCTAATCCCACTCTCCCCTCCCTCCCCGCACCCTTTAATGTCCGACCCAGTCTAATCACACACTCTTCCTCACTCGCTGCACCATTAAATATCCAACCCAGTCTAACCCACTCTCTCCCTCTCTCCCCACAACCTTTAATATTCTACCCAGTCTAATCCCATTCTCCCCATCAATTCCCACACCCATTAATATCCTACCAAGTCTAATCCCACTCGCCCCCTCAATCCCCACTTCCTTTAATATCCCAACAAGTTTAATCCTACTCTCCCCCTAACTCCCCGCACCCTTCAATATCCCACCCAGTCTAATCCCACTCTCCCCTCCCTCCCCGCACACTTTAAAGTCCGACTCAGTCTAATCCCACTCATCCCTCATTCCCCAAACCACTTAATATGACACCCTGTCTAATCCCACCTTTCCCCTCACTCCCCACATCCTATAAAATACCACCCAGTCTAGTCCCACTCACCCCTCACTCCACGCACCCTTTAACCTCCCATCCAGTCTAATCCCACACTCCTCCTCACTCGCTGCACCATTAACTATCCAACCCAGTCTAATCCCACTCCCTCCCTCTCTCCCCGCACCGTTTAATATCCCACCCAGTCTAATCCCACTCTCTCCCTCACTCCCGGCTCAATTTAATATCGCACCCAGTCTAATACCACTCTCCCTCTCACTCCCCGGAAACTTCAGTAAACCACCCAGTCTAATCCCACTCTCCCCCTCACTCCCCGCACCATTTAATATCCCACCCAGTCTAATCCCACACTCCCCCTCACTCCCCGCAGCCTTTAATATCCCACCCAATCTAATCTCACTCCACATCCAATAATATGCCACCCAGTCTAAACCCAATCTCCCTCTCATTCCCCAAAATCTTTAATATCCTACCCAGTCTAAGCCACTCACCACCCTCACTCCCCACACCCTTTAATATCCTACGCATTCGCATCCCACTCTCCCCCTCAATTCCCACACCCATTAATATCCTACCAAGTCTAATCCCACTCGCCCCCTCAATCCCCACTTCCTTTAATATCCCAACAAGTTTAATCCTACTCTCCCCCTAACTCCCCGCACCCTTCAATATCCCACCCAGTCTAATCCCACTCTCCCCTCCCTCCCCGCACACTTTAAAGTCCGACTCAGTCTAATCCCACTCATCCCTCATTCCCCAAACCACTTAATATGACACCCTGTCTAATCCCACCTTTCCCCTCACTCCCCACATCCTATAAAATACCACCCAGTCTAGTCCCACTCACCCCTCACTCCACGCACCCTTTAACCTCCCATCCAGTCTAATCCCACTCTCCTCCTCACTCGCCGCACCATTAAATATCCAACCCAGTCTAATCCCACTCTCTCCCTCACTCCCGGCTCAATTTAATATCGCACTCAGTCTAATAACATTCTCCCTCTCACTCCCCGGAAACTTTAGTAAACAACCCAGTCTAATCCCACTCCCCCCCACACTCCCCGCACCATTTAATATCCCACCCAGTCTAGTCCCACACTGCCCCTCTCTCCCCGCACCTTGTAATATTACACCCAATCTAATCCCATCCTCCCCCTCACAGCCGCAGCATTTTAATATCCCACCCAGTCTAATCTCACTCTGCCCCTCACTCCCCACATCCTATAATATGCCACCCGGTCTAAGCCACTCACCCACTCACTCCCCACACCCTTTAATATCCTACCCAGTCTAATCCCACTCTCCCCCTCAATTCCCAACCCATTAATATCCTACCAAGACTAATCCCACTCGCCCCCTCAATCCCCACTTGCTTTAATATCCCAACAAGTCTAATCCTACTCTCCCCTTATCTCCCCGCACCCTTCAATATCCCACCCAGTCTAATCCCACTCTCCCCCTCCCTCCCCGCGCCCTTTAATGTCCCACTCAGTCTAATCCCACTCATCGCTCATTCCCCACTCCATTTAATATGCCACCCAGTCTAATCCCACTTCCCCCTCACTCCGCACATCCTTTAATATCCTACCCAGTCTAATCCCACTCTCCTCCTCACTCCCCGCACCCTTTAACCTCCCATCCAGTCTAATCCCACTCTCCTCCTCACTCGCTGCACCGTTAAATATCCAACCCAGTCTAATTCCACTCTCTCCCTCACTACCCGCACCCTTCAGTATCCCACCCAGTCTAATCCCACCCTCCCTCTCTCTCCCTGCTACCTTTAATATCCCACCCAGTCTAATCCCATTCTACCCCTCACTCCCTGCATCCTTCGATATCCCACCCAGTCTAATCAAACTCTCACCCTCACTCCCTGCACCGTTAAATATCCCACCCAGTCTAATCACCCTCGCCCCTTCATTCCCCGCTAACTTTAATATCAAACCCAGTCAAATCCCAATCTCTCCATCTCTCCGCACTCCGTTTGAAATCCCACCCAGTCTAATCCCACTCTCTCCCTCACTCCCTGCTCCCTTTAATATCGCACCCAGTCAAAACCCACTCTCCCCTCACTCCCTGCACCGTTAAATATCCCACCCAGTCTAATCACTCTCGCCCCTTCACTCCCCGCTAACTTTAAAATCCCATCCAGTCTAATCCCACTCTCCCCTAACTCCCCACACCCTTTAATATACAACCAAGCCTAATCCCCATTACCTCCCTCTCACCGAAGCCTTTACTATGCCACCCAGTCTAATTCCACTCTCTCCCTCATTCCCTCACCCTTTAATATCCCACGCAGTATAATCCCACTCTCACTCTCACTCTCCGGAACATTTAGTATACCATCCAGTCTAATCCCACTCTCCCCGCTCACTCCCCACATCCTTTAATATGATACGCAGTCTAATACCACTCTCTATCTCATTCCCCTCACCCTTTAAAATCCCACCCAGTCTAATCCCACTGTCCCCCTCACTACCCGCACCCTTTAATATCCCATCCAGTCTAATCCCACCCTCCCCGTCTCTCCGTGTAATATCCCACCCAGTCTAATCCCATTCTACCCCTCACTGCCTGCACCCTTCAATATCCCACCAAGTCTAATCCCACTCTTCCCCTCACTCACCGCACCCTTTAATATCCCACCCAGTCTAATCCCACTCTCCCCCTCACTCCCCGATCCCTTTAATATCCCACCCAGTCTAATCCCACTCTTCCCCTCACTCCCCGCACCCTTTTAATATCCCACCCAGTCTAATCTCACTCTGCACCTCATTCCCCACATCCTATAAAATGCCACCCAGTCTAAACCCCATCTCCCCCTCACTCCCCACACTCTTTAATATCCTACCCAGTCTAACCCACTCTCCCACTCACTCCCCACACCCTTTAATATCCTACCCAGTCTAATCCCACCCTCCCCCTCAATTCCCACACCCATTAATACCCTACCAAGTCTAATCCCACTCACCCCCTCAATCCCAACTTCCTTTAATATCCCAACAAATCTAATCCTACTCTCCCCCTAACTCCCCACAGCCTTCAATATCCCACCCAGTCAAATCCCACTCTCCCCCTCACTCCCCGCACTCTTTAATATCCCACCCAATCTAATCCCACTCTCCCCCTCACTCCCCGCCCCCTTTAATATCCCACCCAGTCTAATCCCACTCTCCCCTCCCTCCCCGCACCCTTTAATGTCCGACCCAGTCTAATCACACACTCTTCCTCACTCGCTGCACCATTAAATATCCAACCCAGTCTAACCCACTCTCTCCCTCTCTCCCCACAACCTTTAATATTCTACCCAGTCTAATCCCATTCTCCCCATCAATTCCCACACCCATTAATATCCTACCAAGTCTAATCCCACTCGCCCCCTCAATCCCCACTTCCTTTAATATCCCAACAAGTCTAATCCTACTCTCCCCCTAACTCCCCGCACCCTTCAATATCCCACCCAGTCTAATCCCACTCTCCCCTCCCTCCCCGCACACTTTAAAGTCCGACTCAGTCTAATCCCACTCATCCCTCATTCCCCAAACCACTTAATATGACACCCTGTCTAATCCCACCTTTCCCCTCACTCCCCACATCCTATAAAATACCACCCAGTCTAGTCCCACTCACCCCTCACTCCACGCACCCTTTAACCTCCCATCCAGTCTAATCCCACACTCCTCCTCACTCGCTGCACCATTAACTATCCAACCCAGTCTAATCCCACTCCCTCCCTCTCTCCCCGCACCGTTTAATATCCCACCCAGTCTAATCCCACTCTCTCCCTCACTCCCGGCTCAATTTAATATCGCACCCAGTCTAATACCACTCTCCCTCTCACTCCCCGGAAACTTCAGTAAACCACCCAGTCTAATCCCACTCTCCCCCTCACTCCCCGCACCATTTAATGTCCCACCCAGTCTAATCCCACACTCCCCCTCACTCCCCGCAGCCTTTAATATCCCACACAATCTAATCTCACTCCACATCCAATAATATGCCACCCAGTCTAAACCCAATCTCCCTCTCATTCCCCAAAATCTTTAATATCCTACCCAGTCTAAGCCACTCACCACCCTCACTCCCCACACCCTTTAATATCCTACGCATTCGCATCCCACTCTCCCCCTCAATTCCCACACCCATTAATATCCTACCAAGACTAATCCCACTCGCCCCCTCAATCCCCACTTGCTTTAATATCCCAACAAGTCTAATCCTAATCTCCCCTTATCTCCCTGCACCCTTCAATATCCCACCCAGTCTAATCCCACTCTCCCCTCCCTCCCCGCACCCTTTAATGTCCCACTCAGTCTAATCCCACTCATCCCTCATTCCCCAAACCATTTAATATGACACCCAGTCTAATCCCACTTTCCCCCTCACTCCCCACATCCTATAATATCCCACCCAGTCTAATCCCAATCACCCCTCGCTCCACGCACCCTTTAACCTCCCATCCAGTCTAATCCCACTCTCCTCCTCACTCGCCGCACCATTAAATATCCAACCCAGTCTAATCCCACTCTCTCCCTCACTCCCGGCTCAATTTAATATCGCACTCAGTCTAATAACATTCTCCCTCTCACTCCCCGGAAACTTTAGTAAACAACCCAGTCTAATCCCACTCCCCCCCACACTCCCCGCACCATTTAATATCCCACCCAGTCTAGTCCCACACTGCCCCTCTCTCCCCGCACCTTGTAATATTACACCCAATCTAATCCCACCCTCCCCCTCACAGCCGCACCATTTTAATATCCCACCCAGTCTAATCTCACTCTGCCCCTCACTCCCCACATCCTATAATATGCCACCCAGTCTAAGCCACTCACCCACTCACTCCCCACACCCTTTAATATCCTACCCAGTCTAATCCCACTCTCCCCCTCAATTCCCAACCCATTAATATCCTACCAAGACTAATCCCACTCGCCCCCTCAATCCCCACTTGCTTTAATATCCCAACAAGTCTAATCCTACTCTCCCCTTATCTCCCCGCACCCTTCAATATCCCACCCAGTCTAATTCCACTCTCCCCCTCACTCCCCGCGCCCTTTAATGTCCCACTCAGTCTAATCCCACTCATCGCTCATTCCCCACTCCATTTAATATGCCACCCAGTCTAATCCCACTTCCCCCTCACTCCGTACATCCTTTAATATCCTACCCAGTCTAATCCCACTCTCCCCCTCATTCCCCGCACCCTTTAACCTCCCATCCAGTCTAATCCCACTCTCCTCCTCACTCACTGCACCGTTAAGTATCCAACCCAGTCTAATCCCACTCTCTCCCTAACTCCCCGCACCCTTCAGTATCCCACCCAGTCTAATCCCACCCCTCCCACTCTCTCCCTGCTACCTTTAATATCCCACCCAGTCTAATCCCATTCTACCCCTCACTCCCTGCATCCTTCAATATCCCACCCAGTCTAATCAAACTGTCCCCCTCACTCCCTGCACTGTTAAATATCCCACCCAGTCTAATCACCCTCGCCCTTTCACTCCCCGCTAACTTTAATATCCAACCCAGTCAAATCCCACTCTCTCCATCTCTCCCCGCTCCGTTTGAAATCCCACCCAGTCTAATCCCACTCTCTCCCTCACTCCCGGCTCAATTTAATATCGCACTCAGTCTAATACCACTCTCCCTCTCACTCCCCGCACCATTTAATATCCCACCCAGTCTAATCCCATTCTACCCCTCACTCCCTGCACCCTTCAATATACCACCCAGTCTAATCCCACTCTTCCCCTCACTCCCCGCACCCTTTTAATATCCCACCCAGTCAAATTTGACTCTGCACCTCATTCCGCACATCCTATAAAATGCCACCCAGTCTTAACCCCATCTCCCCCTCACTCCCCACACTCTTTAATATACTACTCAGTCTAAGCCACTCACCCACTCACTCCCCACACCCTTTAATATACTACCCAGTCTAATCCGACTCTCCCCCTCAATTCCCAACCCATTAATATCCTACCAAGACTAATCCCACTCGACCCCTCAATCCCCACTTGCTTTAATATCCCAACAAATCTAATCCTACTCTCCCCTTATCTCCCCGCACCCTTCAATATCCCACCCAGTCTAATCCCACTCTTCCCCTCACTCACCACACCCTTTAATGTCCCACTCAGTCTAATCCCACGTTCCCCCTCACTCACCACACCCTTCAATATCCCACCCAGTCTAATCCCACTCTCCAGCTCACTGCTGCCACCCTTTTAATATCCCACCCAGTCAAATTTCACTCTGCACCTCATTCCGCACATCCTATAAAATGCCACCCAGTCTTAACCCCGTCTCCCCCTCACTCCCCACAGTCTATAATATCCATCCAGTCTAACCCAATCTCCCACTCACTCCCCCACACCCTTTAATATCCTATCCAGTCTAATCCCACTCGCCCCCTCAATCCCCACTTGCTTTAATATCCCAACAAGTCTAATCCTAATCTCCCCTTATCTCCCCGCATCCTTCAATATCCCACCGAGTCTAATCCCACTCTCCTCTCCCTCCCCGCACCCTTTAATGTCCCACTCAGTCTAATCCCACTCATCCCTCATTCCCCAAACCATTTAATATGACAACCAGTCTAATCCCACTTTCCCCCTCACTCCTCACATCCTATAATATCCCACCCAGTCTAATCCCACTCACCCCTCACTCCACGCACCCTTTAACCTCCCATCCAGTCTAATCCCACTCTCCTCCTCACTCGCTGCACCATTAAATATCCAACCCAGTCTAATCCCAATCTCTCCCTCTCTCCCCGCACCGTTTAATATCCCACCCCGTCTAATCCCACTCTCTCCCTCACTCCCGGCTCAATTTAATGTCGCACCCAGTGTAATACCACTCTCCCTCTCACTCCACGGAAACTTTAGTAAACCACCCAGTCTAATCCCACTCTCCCCCTCACTCCCCGCACCATTTAATATCCCACCCAGTCTAATCCCACACTCCCCCTTTCTCCCCGCACCCTTTAATATTACACCCAATCTAATCCCACCCTCCCCCTCACAGCCGCACCATTTTAATATCCCACCCAGTCTAATCTCACTCTGCCCCTCATTCCCCACATCCTATAATATGCCACCCAGTCTAAACCCAAACTCCCCGTCACTCCCCACACTCTTTAATATCCTACCCAGTCTAAGCCAAGCACCCACTCACTCCCCACACCCTTTAATATCCTACCCAGTCTAATCCCACTCTCCCCCTCAATTCCCACACCCATTAATATCCTACCAAGACTAATCCCACTCGCCCCCTCAATCCCCACTTGCTTTAATATCCCAACAAGTCTAATCCTACTCTCCCCCTAACTCCCCGCACCCTTCAATATCCCCCCCAGTCTAATCTCACTCTGCACCTCATTCCCCACATCCTATAAAATGCCACACAGTCTAAACCCTATCTCCCTCTCACTCCCCACACTCTTTAATATCCTACCCAGTCTAAGCCACTCACCACCCTCACTCCCCACACCCTTTAATGTCCAACTCAGTCTAATCCCACTCATCCCTCATTCCCCAAACCATTTAATATGACACCCAGTCTAATCCCACTTTCCCCCTCACTCCCCACATTCTATAATATCCCACCCAGTCTAATCCCACTCACCCCTCACTCCACGCACCCTTTAACCTCCCATCCAGTCTAATCCCACTCTCCTCCTCACTCGCCGCACCATTAAATATCCCACCCCGTCTAATCCCACTCTCTCCCTCTCTCCCCGCACCGTTTAATATCCTACCCAGTCAAATCCCACTCTCTCCCTCTCTCCCCGCTCCGTTTGAAATCCCACCCAGTCTAATCCCACTCTCTCCCTCACTCCCTGCTCCCTTTAATATCGCACCCAGTCGAATCCCACTCTCTCCCTCACTCCCGGCTCAATTTAATATCGCACCCAGTCTAATCCCACTCTCTCCCTCACTCACGGCTCAATTTAATATCGCACCCAGTCTAATCCCACTCTCCCTCTCACTCCCCGGAAACTTTAGTAAACCACCCATGCTAATCCCACTCTCCCCCTCACTCCCTGCACCATTTAATATCCCACCCAGTCTAATCCCACACTCCCCCTCTCTCCCCGCACCCTTTAATATTACACCCAATCTAATCCCACCATCCCCCTCACAGCCGCACCATTTAATATCCCACCCAGTCTAATCTCACTCTGCCCCTCATTCCCCACATCCTATAATATGCCACCCAGTCTAAACCCAATCTCCCCCTCACTCCCCACACTCTTTAATATACTACCCAGTCTAATCCCACTCTCCCCCTCAATTCCCAAACACATTAATATCCTACCAAGACTAATCCCACTCGCCCCCTCAATCCCCACTTGCTTTAATATCCCAACAAGTCTAATCCTACTCTCCCCTTATCTCCCCGCACCCTTCAATATCCCACCCAGTCTAATCCCACTCTCCCCCTCCCTCCCCGCACCCTTTAATGTCCCACTCAGTCTAATCCCACTCATCGCTCATTCCCCACTCCATTTAATATGCCACCCAGTCTAATCCCACTTTCCCCCTCACTCCGCACATCCTTTAATATCCTACCCAGTCTAATCCCACTCTCCCCCTCATTCCCCGCACCCTTTAACCTCCCATCCAGTCTCATCCCACTCTCCTCCTCACTCGCTGCACCGTTAAATATCCAACCCAGTCTAATCCCACTCTGTCCCTCTCTCCCCGCACCGTTTAATATCCCACCCAGTCTAATCCCACTCTCTCCCTCTTTCCCTGCTCCCTTTAATATCGCACCCAGTCTAATACCACTCTCCCTCTCACTTCCCAGAACCTTTATTAAACCACCCAGTCTAATCCCACACTCGCCTTCACTCCCCGCACCATTTAATATCCCACCCAGTCTAATCCCACACTCGCCTTCACACCCCGCACCATTTTAATATCCCACCCAGTCTAATCTCACTCTGCCCCTCATTCCCCACATCCTATAATATGCCACCCAGTCTAAACCCAATCTCCCCCTCACTCCCCACACTCTTTAATATACTACCCAGTCTAATCCCACTCTCCCCCTCAATTCCCACACCCATTAATATCCAACCAAGTCTAATCCCACACGCCCCCTCAATCCACACTTCCTTTAATATCCCAACAAGTCTAATCCTACTCTCCCCCTAACTCCCCGCACCCTTCAATATCCCACCCAGTCTAATCCCACTCTCCCCTCCCTCCCCGCACCCTTTAATGTCCGACTCAGTCTAATCCCACTCATCCCTCATTCCCCAAACCATTTAATATGACACCCATTCTAATCCCACTTTCCCCCTCACTCCCCACATCCTATAATATCCCACCCAGTCTAATCCCACTCACCCCTCACTCCACGCACCCTTTAACCTCCCATCCAGTCTAATCCCACTCTCCTCCTCACTCGCCGCACCATTAAATATCCAACCCAGTCTAATCCCACTCTCTCCCTCTCTCCCCGCACCGTTTAATATCCCACCCAGTCTAATCCCACTCTCTCCCTCACTCCCGCCTCAATTTAATATCGCACCCAGTCTAATAACACTCTCCCTCTCACTCCCCGGAAACTTTAGTAAACCACCCAGCCTAATCCCACTCTCCCCCTCACTCCCTGCACCATTTAATATCCCACCCAGTCTAATCCCACACTCCCCCTCACTCCCCGCACCCTTTAATATCCCACCCAATCTAATCCCACCCTCCCCCTCACACCAGCACCATTTTAATATCCCACCCAGTCTAATCTCACTCTGCACCTCATTCCCCACATCCTATAAAATGCCACCCAGTCTAAACCCCATCTCCCCCTCACTCCCCACACTCTTTAATATCCTACCCAGTCTAAGCGACTCACCACCCTCACTCCCCACACCCTTTAATATCCTACACAGTCTAATCCCATTCTCCCCCTCAATTCCCACACCCTTTAATATCCTACCAAGTCTAATCCCACTCGCCCCCTCAATCCCCGCTTCCTTTAATATCCCAACAAGTCTAATCCAACTCTCCCCCTAACTCCCCGCACCCTTCAATATCCCACCCAGTCTAATCCCACTCTCCCCTCCCTCCCCGCACCCTTTAATGTCCAACTCAGTCTAATCCCACTCATCCCTCATTCCCCAAACCATTTAATATGACACCCAGTCTAATCCCACTTTCCCCCTCACTCCCCACATTCTATAATATCCCACCCAGTCTAATCCCACTCACCCCTCACTCCACGCACCCTTTAACCTCCCATCCAGTCTAATCCCACTCTCCTCCTCACTCGCCGCACCATTAAATATCCAACCCAGTCTAATCCCACTCTCTCCCTCACTCCCGGCTCAATTTAATATCGCACTCAGTCTAATAACATTCTCCCTCTCACTCCCCGGAAACTTTAGTAAACAACCCAGTCTAATCCCACTCCCCCCCACGCTCCCCGCACCATTTAATATCCCACCCAGTCTAGTCCCACACTGCCCCTCTCTCCCCGCACCTTGTAATATTACACCCAATCTAATCCCATCCTCCCCCTCACAGCCGCAGCATTTTAATATCCCACCCAGTCTAATCTCACTCTGCCCCTCACTCCCCACATCCTATAATATGCCACCCGGTCTAAGCCACTCACCCACTCACTCCCCACACCCTTTAATATCCTACCCAGTCTAATCCCACTCTCCCCCTCAATTCCCAACCCATTAATATCCTACCAAGACTAATCCCACTCGCCCCCTCAATCCCCACTTGCTTTAATATCCCAACAAGTCTAATCCTACTCTCCCCTTATCTCCCCGCACCCTTCAATATCCCACCCAGTCTAATTCCACTCTCCCCCTCCCTCCCCGCGCCCTTTAATGTCCCACTCAGTCTAATCCCACTCATCGCTCATTCCCCACTCCATTTAATATGACACCCATTCTAATCCCACTTTCCCCCTCACTCCCCACATCCTATAATATCCCACCCAGTCTAATCCCACTCACCCCTCACTCCACGCACCCTTTAACCTCCCATCCAGTCTAATCCCACTCTCCTCCTCACTCGCCGCACCATTAAATATCCAACCCAGTCTAATGCCACTCTCTCCCTCTCTCCCCGCACCGTTTAATATCCCACCCAGTCTAATCCCACTCTCCCCCTCACTCCCGGCTCAATTTAATATCGCACCCAGTCTAATACCACTCTCCCTCTCACTTCCCGGAAACTTTAGTAAACCACCCAGTCTAATCCCAATCTCCCCTTAACTCCCCGCACCATTTAATATCCCACCCAGTCTAATCCCACACTCCCCCTCTCTCCCCGCGCCCTTTAATATTACACCCAATCCAATCCCACCCTCCTCCTCACAGCCGCACCATTTTAATATCCCACCCAGTCTAATCTCACTCTGCCCCTCATTCCCCACATCCTATAATATGCCACCCAGTCTAAACCCACTCTCCCCCTCACTCCCCACACTCTTTAATATACTACCCAGTCTAATCCCACTCGCCCCCTCAATCCCCACTTCCTTTAATATCCCAACAAGTCAAATCCTACTCTCCCCTTATCTCCCCGCACCCTTCAATATCCCACCCAGTCTAATCCCACTCTCCCCCTCACTCCGCACATTTTTTAATATCCTACCCAGACTAATCCCACTCTCCCCCTCATTCCCTGCACCCTTTAACCTCCCATCCAGTTTAATCCCACTCTCCTCTTCACTCGCTGCACCGTTAAATATCCAACCCAGTCTAATCCCACTCTCTCCCTAACTCCCCGCACCCTTCAGTATCCCACCCAGTCTAATCCCACTCTTCCCCTCACTCACCACACCCTTTAATATCCCACCCAGTCTAATCCCACTCTGCACCTCATTCTGCACATCCTGTAAAATGCCACCCAGTCTAAACCCCATCTCCCCCTCACTCACCACACTCTTTAATATCCTACCCAGTCTAACCCACTCTCCCACTCACTCCCCACACCCTTTAATATCCTACCCAGTCTAATCCCATTCTCCCCCTCAACTCCCACACCCATTAATATCCTACCAAGTCTAATCCCACTCGCCCCATCAATCCCCGCTTCCTTTAATATCCCAACAAGTCTAATCCTACTCTCCCCCTAACTCCCCGCACCCTTCAATATCCCACCCAGTCTAATCCCACTCTCCGCTCCCTCCCCGCACCCTTCTATGTCCGACTCAGTCTAAACCCACTCATCCCTCATTCCCCACTCCATTTAATATGCAACCCAGTCTAATCCCAATTCCCCCTCACTCCCCACATCCTATAATATCCCACCCAGTCTAATCCCAATCACCCCTCACTCCACGCACCCTTTAACCTCACATCCAGTCTAATCCCACTCTCCTCCTCACTCGCCGCACCATTAAATATCCAACACAGTCTAATCCCACTCTCTCCCTCACTCCCCGCACCGTATAATATCCAACCCAGTCAAATCCCACTCTCTCCCTCTCTCCCCGCTCCGTTTGAAATCCCACCCAGTCTAATCGCACTCTCTCCCTCACTCCCTGCTCCCTTTAATATCGCACCCAGTCGAATCCCACTCTCCCCCTCACTCCCTGCACCGTTAAATATCCCACCCAGTCTAATCACCCTCGCCCCTTCACACCCGCTAACTTTAATATCCCACCCAGTCTAATCCCACTCTCCCCTAACTCCCCACACCCTTTAATATACAACCCAGCCTAATCCCACGTTACCTCCCTCTCACCGAAGTCTTTACGATGCCACCCAGTCTAATTCCACTCTCAACCTCATTCCCTTACCCTTTAATATCCCACGCAGTCTAATCCCACTCTCACCAACACTCCAAGCGCCCATTATTATCCCACCCAGTCTAATACCACTCTCTCTCTCACTCCCCGGAACCTTTAGTATACCACCCAGTCTAATCCCACTCTCCCCCTCACTCCCCGCACCCTTTAATATCCCACCCAGTCTAATCCCACTCTGCCCCTCACTCACCACACCCTTTAATTTCCCACCCAGACTAATCCCCCTCTCCCCCTTACTACCCGCTCCTTTGAATGTCCCACCCAGTCTAATCCCACTCTCCCCGCTCACTCCCCACATCCTTTAATATGATACCCAGTCTAATCCCACTCTCTATCTCATTCCCCAAACCCTTTAATATCCCACCCAGTCTAATCCCACTCTCCCCCTCACTACCCGCACCATTTAATATCCCATCCAGTCTAATCCCACTCTCCCTCTCTCTCCCTGCACCGTTAAATATCCCTCCCAGTCTAATCCCCCTCCCCCCTAACTCCCCGCACCCTTCAGTATCCCACCCAGTCTAATCCCACCCTCCCCCTCTCTCACCACATCCTATACCATGCCACCCAGTCTAATCCCACTCTCTCCCTCACTCCCGCCTCAATTTAATATCGCACCCAGTCTAATACCACTCTCCCTCTCACTCCCCGGAAACTTTAGTAAACCACCCAGCCTAATCCCACTCTCCCCCTCACTCCCTGCACCATTTAATATCCCACCCAGTCTAATCCCACACTCCCCCTCACTCCCCGCACCCTTTAATATCCCACCCAATCTAATCCCACCCTCCCCCTCACACCAGCACCATTTTAATATCCCACCCAGTCTAATCTCACTCTGCACCTCATTCCCCACATCCTATAAAATGCCACCCAGTCTAAACCCCATCTCCCCCTCACTCCCCACACTCTTTAATATCCTACCCAGTCTAAGCGACTCACCACCCTCACTCCCCACACCCTTTAATATCCTACACAGTCTAATCCCATTCTCCCCCTCAATTCCCACACCCATTAATATCCTACCAAGTCTAATCCCACTCGCCCCCTCAATCCCCGCTTCCTTTAATATCCCAACAAGTCTAATCCAACTCTCCCCCTAACTCCCCGCACCCTTCAATATCCCACCCAGTCTAATCCCACTCTCCCCTCCCTCCCCGCACCCTTTAATGTCCAACTCAGTCTAATCCCACTCATCCCTCATTCCCCAAACCATTTAATATGACACCCAGTCTAATCCCACTTTCCCCCTCACTCCCCACATTCTATAATATCCCACCCAGTCTAATCCCACTCACCCCTCACTCCACGCACCCTTTAACCTCCCATCCAGTCTAATCCCACTCTCCTCCTCACTCGCCGCACCATTAAATATCCAACCCAGTCTAATCCCACTCTCTCCCTCACTCCCGGCTCAATTTAATATCGCACTCAGTCTAATAACATTCTCCCTCTCACTCCCCGGAAACTTTAGTAAACAACCCAGTCTAATCCCACTCCCCCCCACACTCCCCGCACCATTTAATATCCCACCCAGTCTAGTCCCACACTGCCCCTCTCTCCCCGCACCTTGTAATATTACACCCAATCTAATCCCATCCTCCCCCTCACAGCCGCAGCATTTTAATATCCCACCCAGTCTAATCTCACTCTGCCCCTCACTCCCCACATCCTATAATATGCCACCCGGTCTAAGCCACTCACCCACTCACTCCCCACACCCTTTAATATCCTACCCAGTCTAATCCCACTCTCCCCCTCAATTCCCAACCCATTAATATCCTACCAAGACTAATCCCACTCGCCCCCTCAATCCCCACTTGCTTTAATATCCCAACAAGTCTAATCCTACTCTCCCCTTATCTCCCCGCACCCTTCAATATCCCACCCAGTCTAATCCCACTCTCCCCCTCCCTCCCCGCGCCCTTTAATGTCCCACTCAGTCTAATCCCACTCATCGCTCATTCCCCACTCCATTTAATATACCACCCAGTCTAATCCCACTCTCCCCGCTCACTCCCCACATCCTTTAATATGATACGCAGTCTAATACCACTCTCTATCTCATTCCCCTCACCCTTTAAAATCCCACCCAGTCTAATCCCACTGTCCCCCTCACTACCCGCACCCTTTAATATCCCATCCAGTCTAATCCCACCCTCCCCGTCTCTCCGTGTAATATCCCACCCAGTCTAATCCCATTCTACCCCTCACTGCCTGCACCCTTCAATATCCCACCAAGTCTAATCCCACTCTTCCCCTCACTCCACGCACCCTTTAACCTCCCATCCAGTCTAATCCCACTCTCCTCCTCACTCGCCGCACCATTAAATATCCAACCCAGTCTAATCCCACTCTCTCCCTCTCTCCCCGCACCGTTTAATATCCTACCCAGTCAAATCCCACTCTCTCCCTCTCTCCCCGCTCCGTTTGAAATCCCACCCAGTCTAATCCCACTCTCTCCCTCACTCCCTGCTCCCTTTAATATCGCACCCAGTCGAATCCCACTCTCCCCCTCACTCACTGCACCGTTTAATATCCCACCCAGTCTAATCCCACTCTCTCCCTCACTCCCGGCTCAATTTAATATCGCACCCAGTCTAATCCCACTCTCCCCCTCACTCACGGCTCAATTTAATATCGCACCCAGTCTAATCCCACTCTCCCTCTCACTCCCCGGAAACTTTAGTAAACCACCCATGCTAATCCCACTCTCCCCCTCACTCCCTGCACCATTTAATATCCCACCCAGTCTAATCCCACACTCCCCCTCTCTCCCCGCACCCTTTAATATCCCACCCAATCTAATCCCACCCTCCCCCTCACAGCCGCACCATTTAATATCCCACCCAGTCTAATCTCACTCTGCCCCTCATTCCCCACATCCTATAATATGCCACCCAGTCTAAACCCAATCTCCCCCTCACTCCCCACACTCTTTAATATACTACCCAGTCTAATCCCACTCTCCCCCTCAATTCCCACACCCATTAATATCCTACCAAGTCTAATCCCACACGCCCCCTCAATCCCCACTTCCTTTAATATCCCAACAAGTCTAATCCTACTCTCCCCTTATCTCCCCGCACCCTTCAATATCCCACCCAGTCTAATCCCACTCTCCCCTCCCTCCCCGCACCCTTTAATGTCCGACTCAGTCTAATCCCACTCATCCCTCATTCCCCAAACCATTTAATATGACACCCATTCTAATCCCACTTTCCCCCTCACTCCCCACATCCTATAATATCCCACCCAGTCTAATCCCACTCACCCCTCACTCCACGCACCCTTTAACCTCCCATCCAGTCTAATCCCACTCTCCTCCTCACTCGCCGCACCATTAAAAATCCAACCCAGTCTAATCTCACTCTCTCCCTCTCTCCCCGCACTGTTTAAAATCCCAACCAGTCAAATCCCACTCTCTCCCTCTCTCCCCGCTCCGTTTGAAATCCTACCCAGTCGAATCCCACTCTCCCCCTCATTCCCTGCACCGTTTAATATCCCACCCAGTCTAATCCCACACTCCCCCTCTCTCCCCGCACCCTTTAATATTACACCCAATCTAATCCCACCCTCCCCCTCACAGCCGCACCATTTTAATATCCCACCCAGGCTAATCTCACTCTGCCCCTCATTCCCCACATCCTATAATATGCCACCCAGTCTAAACCCAATCTCCCCCTCACTCCCCACACTCTTTAATATACTACCCAGTCTAATCCCACTCTCCCCCTCAATTCCCAAACCCATTAATATCCTACCAAGACTAATCCCACTCGCCCCCTCAATCCCCACTTGCTTTAATATCCCAACAGTTCTAATCCTACTATCCCCTTATCTCCCCGCACCCTTCAATATCCCACCCAGTCTAATCCCACTCTCCCCCTCCCTCCCCGCACCCTTTAATGTCCCACTCAGTCTAATCCCACTCATCGCTCATTCCCCACTCCATTTAATATGCCACCCAGTCTAATCCCACTTTCCCCCTCACTCCGCACATCCTTTAATATCCTACCCAGTCTAATCCCACTCTCCCCCTCATTCCCCGCACCCTTTAACCTCCCATCCAGTCTCATCCCACTCTCCTCCTCACTCGCTGCACCGTTTAATATCCCACCCAGTCTAATCCCACTCTGTCCCTCTCTCCCCGCACCGTTTAATATCCCACCCAGTCTAATCCCACTCTGTCCCTCTCTCCCCGCACCGTTTAATATCCCACCCAGTCTAATCCCACTCTCTCCCTCTTTCCCTGCTCCCTTTAATATCGCACCCAGTCTAATACCACTCTCCCTCTCACTTCCCAGAACCTTTATTAAACCACCCAGTCTAATCCCACACTCGCCTTCACACCCCGCACCATTTAATATCCCACCCAGTCTAATCCCACACTCTCCTTCACACCCGCACCATTTTAATATCCCACCCAGTCTAATCTCACTCTGCCCCTCATTCCCCACATCCTATAATATGCCACCCAGTCTAAACCCAATCTCCCCCTCACTCCCCACACTCTTTAATATACTACCCAGTCTAATCCCACTCTCCCCCTCAATTCCCACACCCATTAATATCCTACCAAGTCTAATCCCACACGCCCCCTCAATCCACACTTCCTTTAATATCCCAACAAGTCTAATCCTACTCTCCCCCTAACTCCCCGCACCCTTCAATATCCCACCCAGTCTAATCCCACTCTCCCCACCCACCCCGCACCCTTTAATGTCCGACTCAGTCTAATCCCACTCATCCCTCATTCCCCAAACCATTTAATATGACACCCATTCTAATCCCACTTTCCCCCTCACTCCCCACATCCTATAATATCCCACCCAGTCTAATCCCGCTCACCCCTCACTCCACGCACCCTTTAACCTCCCATCCAGTCTAATCCCACTCTCCTCCTCACTCGCCGCACCATTAAATATCCAACCCAGTCTAATGCCACTCTCTCCCTCTCTCCCCGCACCGTTTAATATCCCACCCAGTCTAATCCCACTCTCCCCCTCACTCCCGGCTCAATTTAATATCGCACCCAGTCTAATACCACTCTCCCTCTCACTCCCCGGAAACTTTAGTAAACCACCCAGTCTAATCCCAATCTCCCCTTAACTCCCCGCACCATTTAATATCCCACCCAGTCTAATCCCACACTCCCCCTCTCTCCCCGCGCCCTTTAATATTACACCCAATCCAATCCCACCCTCCCCCTCACAGCCGCACCATTTTAATATCCCACCCAGTCTAATCTCACTCTGCCCCTCATTCCCCACATCCTATAATATGCCACCCAGTCTAAACCCACTCTCCCCCTCACTCCCCACACTCTTTAATATACTACCCAGTCTAATCCCACTCTCCCCCTCAATTCCCACACCCATTAATATCCTACCAAGACTAATCCCACTCGCCCCCTCAATCCCCACTTCCTTTAATATCCCAACAAGTCAAATCCTACTCTCCCCTTATCTCCCCGCACCCTTCAATATCCCACCCAGTCTAATCCCACTCTCCCCCTCACTCCGCACATTTTTTAATATCCTACCCAGACTAATCCCACTCTCCCCCTCATTCCCTGCACCCTTTAACCTCCCATCCAGTCTAATCCCACTCTCCTCTTCACTCGCTGCACCGTTAAATATCCAACCCAGTCTAATCCCACTCTCCCTAACTCCCCGCACCCTTCAGTATCCCACCCAGTCTAATCCCACTCTTCCCCTCACTCACCACACCCTTTAATATCCCACCCAGTCTAATCCCACTCTGCACCTCATTCCGCACATCCTGTAAAATGCCACCCAGTCTAAACCCCATCTCCCCCTCACTCACCACACTCTTTAATATCCTACCCAGTCTAACCCACTCTCCCACTCACTCCCCACACCCTTTAATATCCTACCCAGTCTAATCCCATTCTCCCCCTCAACTCCCACACCCATTAATATCCTACCAAGTCTAATCCCACTCGCCCCATCAATCCCCGCTTCCTTTAATATCCCAACAAGTCTAATCCTACTCTCCCCCTAACTCCCCGCACCCTTCAATATCCCACCCAGTCTAATCCCACTCTCCGCTCCCTCCCCGCACCCTTCTATGTCCGACTCAGTCTAAACCCACTCATCCCTCATTCCCCACTCCATTTAATATGCAACCCAGTCTAATCCCAATTCCCCCTCACTCCCCACATCCTATAATATCCCACCCAGTCTAATCCCAATCACCCCTCACTCCACGCACCCTTTAACCTCACATCCAGTCTAATCCCACTCTCCTCCTCACTCGCCGCACCATTAAATATCCAACACAGTCTAATCCCACTCTCTCCCTCACTCCCCGCACCATATAATATCCAACCCAGTCAAATCCCACTCTCTCCCTCTCTCCCCGCTCCGTTTGAAATCCCACCCAGTCTAATCCCACTCTCTCCCTCACTCCCTGCTCCCTTTAATATCGCACCCAGTCGAATCCCACTCTCCCCCTCACTCCCTGCACCGTTAAATATCCCACCCAGTCTAATCACCCTCGCCCCTTCACACCCGCTAACTTTAATATCCCACCCAGTCTAATCCCACTCTCCCCTAACACCCCACACCCTTTAATATACAACCCAGCCTAATCCCACGTTACCTCCCTCTCACCGAAGTCTTTACGATGCCACCCAGTCTAATTCCACTCTCAACCTCATTCCCTTACCCTTTAATATCCCACGCAGTCTAATCCCACTCTCACCAACACTCCAAGCGCCCATTATTATCCCACCCAGTCTAATACCACTCTCCCTCTCACTCCCCGGAACCTTTAGTATACCACCCAGTCTAATCCCACTCTCCCCCTCACTCCCCGCACCCTTTAATATCCCACCCAATCTAATCCCACTCTGCCCCTCACTCCCCGCACCCTTTAATTTCCCACCCAGACTAATCCCCCTCTCCCCCTTACTACCCGCTCCTTTGAATGTCCCACCCAGTCTAATCCCACTCTCCCCGCTCACTCCCCACATCCTTTAATATGATACCCAGTCTAATCCCACTCTCTATCTCATTCCCCAAACCCTTTAAAATCCCACCCAGTCTAATCCCACTCTCCCCCTCACTACCCGCACCATTTAATATCCCATCCAGTCTAATCCCACTCTCCCTCTCTCTCCCTGCACCGTTAAATATCCTGCCCAGTCTAATCCCCCTCCCCCCTAACTCCCCGCACCCTTCAGTATCCCACCCAGTCTAATCCCACCCTCCCCCTCTCTCACCACATCCTATACCATGCCACCCAGTCTAATCCCACTCTCTCCCTCACTCCCGCCTCAATTTAATATCGCACCCAGTCTAATACCACTCTCCCTCTCACTCCCCGGAAACTTTAGTAAACCACCCAGCCTAATCCCACTCTCCCCCTCACTCCCTGCACCATTTAATATCCCACCCAGTCTAATCCCACACTCCCCCTCACTCCCCGCACCCTTTAATATCCCACCCAATCTAATCCCACCCTCCCCCTCACAGCCGCACCATTTTAATATCCCACCCAGGCTAATCTCACTCTGCCCCTCATTCCCCACATCCTATAATATGCCACCCAGTCTAAACCCAATCTCCCCCTCACTCCCCACACTCTTTAATATACTACCCAGTCTAATCCCACTCTCCCCCTCAATTCCCAAACCCATTAATATCCTACCAAGACTAATCCCACTCGCCCCCTCAATCCCCACTTGCTTTAATATCCCAACAAGTCTAATCCTACTCTCCCCTTATCTCCCCGCACCCTTCAATATCCCACCCAGTCTAATCCCACTCTCCCCCTCCCTCCCCGCACCCTTTAATGTCCCACTCAGTCTAATCCCACTCATCGCTCATTCCCCACTCCATTTAAT
This sequence comes from Carcharodon carcharias, assembly GCF_017639515.1. Lineage (NCBI taxonomy): Eukaryota > Metazoa > Chordata > Chondrichthyes > Lamniformes > Lamnidae > Carcharodon > Carcharodon carcharias. The sequence goes on along the minus strand of NW_024470815.1, from coordinate 73,633 downwards.
ATGCCACCCAGTCTAATCCCACTTTCCCCCTCACTCCGCACATCCTTTAATATCCTACCCAGTCTAATCCCACTCTCCCCCTCATTCCCCGCACCCTTTAACCTCCCATCCAGTCTCATCCCACTCTCCCCCTCACTCGCCGCACCGTTAAATATCCAACCCAGTCTAATCCCACTCTGTCCCTCTCTCCCCGCACCGTTTAATATCCCACCCAGTCTAATCCCACTCTCTCCCTCTTTCCCTGCTCCCTTTAATATCGCACCCAGTCTAATACCACTCTCCCTCTCACTTCCCAGAACCTTTATTAAACCACCCAGTCTAATCCCACACTCGCCTTCACACCCCGCACCATTTAATATCCCACCCAGTCTAATCCCACACTCTCCTTCACACCCACACCATTTTAATATCCCACCCAGTCTAATCTCACTCTGCCCCTCATTCCCCACATCCTATAATATGCCACCCAGTCTAAACCCCATCTCCCCCTCACTCCCCACACCCATTAATATCCTACCCAGTCTAAGCCACTCACCCACTCACTCCCCACACCCTTTAATATCCTACCCAGTCTAATCCCACTCTCCCCCTCAATTCCCACACCCATTAATATCCTACCAAGACTAATCCCACTCGCCCACTCAATCCCCACTTGCTTTAATATCCCAACAAGTCTAATCCTACTCTCCACTTATCTCCCCGCACCCTTCAATATCCCACCCAGTCTAATCCCACTCTCCCCCTCCCACCCCGCACCCTTTAATGTCCCACTCATGCTAATCCCACACATCCCTCATTCCCCACTCCATTTAATATGTCACACAGTCCAATCCCACTTTCCCCCCACTCCGCACATCCTTTAATATCCCACCGAGTCTAATCCCACATTAACACCCTCTCACCGAAGCCTTTACTATGCCACCCAGTCTACTTCCACTCTCACCCTCATTCCCACACACTTTAATGTCCCACGCAGTCTAATCCCACTCTCACCAACACTCCACGCGCCCATTAATATCCCACCCAGTCTAATACCACTCTCCCTCTCATCCCCGGAACCTTTAATATCCCACCCAGTCTAATCCCACTCTCCCCCTCACTCCCCGCACCCTTTAATATCCCACCCAATCTAATCCCACTCTCCCCCTCACTCCCCGCACCCTTTAATGTCCCACCCAGTCTAATCCCACTCCCCCCTCACTCCCCGCGCACTTTAATATCCCTGCCAAACTAATCCCACTCTTCCCCCTCACTCACCACATCCTTTAATATCCCACCCAGTCTAATCCCACTCTCCCCGCTCAGTCCCCACATCCTTTAATATGATACCCAGTCTAATCCCACTCTCTATCTCATTCCCCACAAACTGTAAAATCCCACCCAGTCTAATCCCACTCTCCCCCTCACTACCCGCACCATTTAATATCCCATCCAATCTAATCCCACTTTCCCTCTCTCTCCCTGCACCGTTAAATATCCCTCCCAGTCTAATCCCCCTCCCCCCTAACTCCCCGCACCCTTCAGTATTCCACCCAGTCTAATCCCACCCTTCCCGTCTCTCCCCACATCCTATAATATGCCACCCAGTCTAAACCCAATCTCGCCCTCATTCCCCACACTCTTAAATATCCTACCCAGTCGAACCCATTCTCCCCATCACTCTCCGCACCCTTTAATGTCCCACTCAGTCTAATCCCACTCATCCCTCATTCCCCACTCCATTAAATATCCCACCCAGTCTAATCCCACTCTCCCCCTCACTACCCGCACCCTTTAACCTCCCATCCGGTCTAATCCCACTCTCCTCCTCACTCACTGCACCATTACATATCCCTCCCAGTCTAATCCCCATCCCCCCTAACTCCCCGCACCCTTCAGTATCCCACCCAGTCTAATCCCAGTCTCCCCTAACTCCCCACACCCGTTAATATCCAAACCAGCCTAATCCTACATTACCTCCCTCTCCCTGAAGCATTTACAATGCCACCCAGTCTAATCCCACTCTCACCCTCATTCCCTCACCCTTTAAAATCCAACCCAGTCTAATCCCACTCTCACCAACATGCCACGCGCCCAATAAAATCCCACCCAGTCTAATACCACTCTCCCTCTCACTCCCCGGAACCTTTAATATACCACCCAGTCTAATCCCACTCTCCCCCTCACTCTCCGCAGCAGTTAATATCCCACCCAGTCTAATCCCACTCTCTATCTCATTCCCCAAACCCTTTAAAATCCCACCCAGTCTAATCCCACTCTCCCCCTCACTACCCGCAGCCTTTAATATCCCTCCCAGTCTAATCCCCCACCCCCCTAACTCCCCGCACCCTTCAGTAACCCACCCAGTCTAATCCCACCCTCCCCCCTCTCTCCCCACATCCTATAATATGCCACCCAGTCGAATCCCAATCTCCCCCTCACTCCCCACACTCTTTAGTATCCTACCCAGTCTAACCCACTCTCCCCCTCACTCCCCACACCCATTAATATCCTACCCAGTATAATCCCACTCTTCCCCTCAATTCCCACAACCATTAATATCCTACCCAGTCTAATCCCACTCTTCCCCTCAATTCCCACACCCATTAATATCCTACCCAGTCAAATCCCACTTTTCCCCTCAACTCCCACACCCATTAATATCCTACCAAGACTAATCCCACTCGCCCCCTCAATCCCCGCTTCCTTTAATATCCCACCCAGCCTAATCCCACATTACCACCCTCTCACCGAAGCCTTTACTATGCCAACCAGTCTAATTCCACTCTCACCCTCATTCCCACACACTTTAATATCCCACGCAGTCTAATCCCACTCTCACCAACACTCCACGCGCCCATTAATATCCCACCCAGTCTAATACCACTCTCCCTCTCATCCCCGGAACCTTTAGTATACCACCCAGTCTAATCCCACTCTCCCCCTCACTCCCCGCACCCTTTAATATCCCACCCAATCTAATCCCACTCTCCCCCTCACTCCCCGCACCCTTTAATGTCCCACCCAGTCTAATCCCACTCCCTCCTCACTCCCCGCGCACTTTAATATCCCTGCCAAACTAATCCCACTCTTCCCCCTCACTCACCACATCCTTTAATATCCCACCCAGTCTAATCCCACTCTCCCCGCTCAGTCCCCACATCCTTTAATATGATACCCAGTCTAATCCCACTCTCTATCATTCCCCACAAACTGTAAAATCCCACCCAGTCTAATCCCACTCTCCCCCTCACTACCCGCACCATTTAATATCCCATCCAATCTAATCCCACTCTCCCTCTCTCTCCCTGCACCGTTAAATATCCCTCCCAGTCTAATCCCCCTCCCCCCTAACTCCCCGCACCCTTCAGTATTCCACCCAGTCTAATCCCACCCTTCCCGTCTCTCCCCACATCCTATAATATGCCACCCAGTCTAAACCCAATCTCGCCCTCATTCCCCACACTCTTTAATATCCTACCCAGTCGAACCCACTCTCCCCATCACTCTCCGCACCCTTTAATGTCCCACTCAGTCTAATCCCACTCATCCCTCATTCCCCACTCCATTAAATATCCCACCCAGTCTAACCCACTCTCCCCCTCACTACCCGCACCCTTTAACCTCCCATCCGGTCTAATCCCACTCTCCTCCTCACTCACTGCACCATTACATATCCCTCCCAGTCTAATCCCCATCCCCCCTAACTCCCCGCACCCTTCAGTATCCCACCCAGTCTAATCCCAGTCTCCCCTAACTCCCCACACCCGTTAATATCCAAACCAGCCTAATCCTACATTACCTCCCTCTCCCTGAAGCATTTACAATGCCACCCAGTCTAATCCCACTCTCACCCTCATTCCCTCACCCTTTAAAATCCAACCCAGTCTAATCCCACTCTCACCAACACTCCACGCGCCCAATAATATCCCACCCAGTCTAATACCACTCTCCCTCTCACTCCCCGGAACCTTTAATATACCACCCAGTCTAATCCCACTCTCCCCCTCACTCCCCGCGGCATTTAATATCCCACCCAGTCTAATCCCACTCTCCCCGTTCACTCCCCACATCCTTTAATATGATACCCAGTCTAATCCCACTCTCTATCTCATTCCCCAAACCCTTTAAAATCCCACCCAGTCTAATCCCACTCTCCCCCTCACTACCCGCAGCCTTTAATATCCCTCCCAGTCTAATCCCCCACCCCCCTAACTCCCCGCACCCTTCAGTAACCCACCCAGTCTAATCCCACCCTCCCCCCCTCTCTCCCCACATCCTATAATATGCCACCCAGTCGAATCCCAATCTCCCCCTCACTCCCCACACTCTTTAGTATCCTACCCAGTCTAACCCACTCTCCCCCTCACTCCCCACACCCTTTAATATCCCACCCAGTATAATCCCACTCTTCCCCTCAATTCCCACACCCATTAATACCCTACCCAGTCTAACCCCACTCTTCCCCTCAATTCCCACACCCATTAATATCCTACACAGTCTAATCCCACTCTTCCCCTCAATTCCCACACCCATTAATATCCTACACAGTCTAATCCCACTCTTCCCCTCAATTCCCACACCCATTAATATCCTACCCAGTCTAATCCCACTCTTCCCCTCAATTCCCACACCCATTAATATCCTACCCAGTCTAATCCCACTCTTCCCCTCAATTCCCACACCCATTAATATCCTCCCCAGTCTAATCCCACTTTTCCCCTCAATTCCCACACCCATTAATATCCTACCAAGAGTAATCCCACTCGCCCCCTCAATCCCCGCTTCCTTTAATATCCCAACAAGTCTAATCCTAATCTCCCCCTAAATCCCCGCACCCTTCAATATCCCACCCAGTCTAATCCCACTCTTACCCTCACTCCCTGCAGCCTCTAATGTCCCACTCAGTCTTTCCCACTCATCCCTCATTCCACACGCCATTTAATATGCCACCCAGTCTAATCCCACTTTCCCCCTCACTCCGCACATCCTTTAATATCCCACCCAGTCTAATCCCACTCTCCCCCTCACTCCCCGCAACCTTTAACCTCCCATCCAGTCTAATCCCAATCTCCTCCTCACTCGCTGAACCGTTAAATATGCAACCCAGGCTAATCCCACTCTCTCCCTCACTACCTGCTCCGTTTAAAGTCCCATCCAGTCTAATCCCACTCTCTCCCTCACTCTCCGCACCCTTTAATGTCCCACTCAGTCTAATACAACTCTCCCTCTCTCTCCCTGCACCGTTAAATATCCCTCCCAGTCTAATCCCCCTCCCCCCTAACTCGCCGCACCCTTCAGTATCCCACCCAGTCTAATCCCACCCTTTCTCTCTTCCCCACATCCTATAATATGCCACCCAGTCCAAACCCAATCTCCCCCTCATTCCCCACACTCTTTAATATCCTACCCAGTCTAACCCACTCTCCCCCTCACTCCCCACACCCTTTAATATCCTACCCAGTCTAACCCACTCTCCCCCTCACTCTCCGCACCCTTTAATGTCCCACTCAGTCTAATCCCACTCATCCCTCATTCCCCACTCCATTAAATGTCCCACCCAGTCTAATCCCACTCTCCCCCTCCCTACCCGCACCCTTTAACCTCCCATCCAGTCTAATCCCACTCTCCTCCTCACTCACTGCACCATTAAATATCCCTCCCAGTCTAATCCCCATTCCCCCTAACTCCCCGGACCCTTCAGTATCCCACCCAGTCTAATCCCACACTCCCCCTCAATCCCCGCTTCCTTTAATATCCCAACAAGTCTAATCCTAATCTCCCCCTAAGTCCCCGCAACCTTCAATATCCCACCCAGTCTAATCCAACACTTACCCTCACTCACCACAGCCTTTAATGTCCCACTCAGTCTAATCCCACTCAACCGTCATTCCCCACACCATTTAATATGCCACCCAGTCTAATCCCACTTTCCCCCTCACTCCACACATCCTGTAATATCCCACCCAGTCTAATCCCACTTTCCCCCTCACTCCACACATCCTTTAATATCCCACCCAGTCTAATCCCACTCTCCCCCTCACTCCCCGCACCCTTTAACCTCCCATGCAGTCTTATCCCACTCTCCTCCTCACTCGCAGCAACGTTAAATATCCAACCCAGTATAATGCCACTCTCTCCCTCACTACCCGGACCCTTTAATAACCCATCCAGTCTAATTCCACTCTCCCTCTCACTCCCTGCACCGTTAAATATCCCTCCCGGTCTAATCCCCCTACCCCCTAACTCCCCGTACCCTTCAGTAACCCACCCAGACTCATCCCACCCTCCCCACTCTCTCCCGGCTACCTTTAATATCCCACCCAGTCTAATCCCATTCTCCCCCTCACTCCCTGCACCGTTAAATATCCCACCCAGTCTAATCACCCTCGCTCCTTCACTCCCCGCTAACTTTAATATCCCATCCAGTCTAATCCCACTATCCCCTAACTCCCCACAGCCTTTAATATACAACCCAGCCTAATCCCACGTTACCTCCCTCTCCCCGAAGCCTTTACTATGCCACCCAGACTAAGCCCACTCTCACCCTCATTCCCACACACTTTAATATCCCACCCAGTCTAATCCCACCCTCACCAACACTCCACGCGCCCATTAATATCCCACCCAGTCTAATACCACTCTCCCTCTCACTCCCCGCAGCATTTAATATGCTACCCAGTCTAATCCCACACTCCCCGCTCACTCCCCACATCCTTTAATATGATACCCAGTCTAATCCCACTCTCTATCTCATTCCCCACACCCTTTAAAATCCCACCCAGTCTAATCCCACTCTCCCCCTCACTACCCACACCCTTTAATATCCTATCCAGTCTAATCCCACTCTCCCTCTCTCTCCCTGCACCGTTAAATATCCCTCCCAGTCTAATCCCCCACCCGCCTAACTCCCCGCACCCTTCAGTAAACCACCCAGTCTAATCCCACCCTCCCCCTCTCTCCCCACATCCAATAATATGCCACCCAGTCGAAACCCAATCTCGCCCTCACTCCCCACACCCTTTAATATCCTACCCAGTCTAATCCCACTCTTCCCCTCATATTCCCAACCCATTAATATCCTACCAAGTCTAATCCCACTCGCCCCCTCAATCCCCGCTTCCTTTAATATCCCAACAAGTCTAATCCTACTCTCCCCCTAACTCCCCGCACCCTTCAATATCCCACCCAGTCTAATCCCACTCTCCCCTCCCTCCCCACACCATTTAATGTCCGACTCAGTCTAACCCCACTCATCCCTCATTCCCCAAACCATTTAATATGACACCCAGTCTAATCCCACTCACCGCTGACTCCCCGCACCCTTTAACCTCCCATCCAGTCTAATCCCACTCTCCTCCTCACTCGCTGCACCATTAAATATCCAACCCAGTCAAATCCCACTCTCTCCCTCTCTCCCCGCACCGTTTAATATCCCACCCAGTCTAATCCCACTCTCTCCCTCACTCCCAGCTCCCTTTAATATCGCACCCAGTCTAATCCCACTCTCCCTCTCACTCCCCGGAACCTTTAGTAAACCGCCCAGTCTAATCCCACTCTCCCCCTCACTCCCCACATTCTTTAATATCCTACCCAGTTTAAACCCACTCTCCCCCTCACTCCCCACACCCATTAATATCCTACCAAGTCTAATCCCACTTGTCCGCTCAATCCCCATTTGCTTTAATATCCCAACAAGTCTAATCCTACTCTCCCCCTAACTCCCCGCACCATTCAATATCCCACCGAGTCTAATCCCACTCTCCCCCTCCCTCCCCGCACCCTTTAATGTCCCACTCATGATAATCCCACTCATCCCTCATTCCCCACTCCATTTAATATGTCACACTGTCTAATCCCACTTTCCCCCTCACTCCGCACATCCTTTAATATCCCACCCAGTCTAATCCCACTATCCCCCTCACTCCCCGCACCCTTTAACCTCCCATCCAGTCTAATCCAACTCTCCTCCTCACTCGCTGCATCGTTAAGTATCCCACCCAGTCAAATCCCACTCTCTCCCTCTCTCCCGGCTCCCTTTAATATCCCACCCAGTCTAATCCCACTCTCCCCCTCACTCCCCGCTAACTTTAATATCCCACCCAGTCTAATCCCTCTCTCCCCTAACTCCCCACACCCTTTAATATACAACCCAGCCTAATCCCACATTACCTCCCTCTCACCGAAGCCTTTACGATGCCACCCAGTCTAATCCCACTCTCACCCTCATTCCCTCACCCTTTAAAATCCCACCCAGTCTAATCCTACTCTTACCAACACTCCACGCGCCCATTAATATCCCACCCAGTCTAATACCACTCTCCCTCCCACTCCCCGGAACCTTTAGTATACCACCCAGTCTAATCCCACTCTCCCCCTCACTCCCCGCGCACTTTAATATCCCACCCAATCTAATCCCACTCTCCCTCTCACTCACCACACCCTTTAATATCCCACCCAATCTCATCCCACTCTCGCCTTCACTCCCCGGACCCTTTAATGTCCAACCCAGTCTAATCCCACTCACCCCTAACTCCCCGCGCACTTTATTATCCCTGCCAAACTAATCCCACTCTTCCCCCTCACTCACCACATCCTTTAATATCCCACCCAGTCTAATCCCACTCCCCCCGCTCACTCCCCACATCCTTTAATATGATACCCAGTCTAATCCCACTCTCTATCTCATTCCCCACACCCTTTAAAATCCCACCCAGTCTAATCCCACTCTCCCCCTCACTACCCGCACCCTTTAATATCCCATCCAATCTAATCCCACTCTCCCTCTCTCTCCCTGCACCGTTAAATATCCCTCCCAGTCTAATCCCCCTCCCCCCTAACTCCCCGCACCCTTCAGTATCCCACCCAGTCTAATCCCACCCTCCCCCTCTCTCCCCACATCCTATAATATGCCACCCAGTCTAAACCCAATCTCGCCCTCATTCCCCGCACTCTTTAATATCCTACCCAGTCTAACCCACTCTCGCCATCACTCTCCGCACCCTTTAATGTCCCACTCAGTCTAATCCCACTCATCCCTCATTCCCCACTCCATTAAATATCCCACCCAGTCTAATCCCACTCTCCCCCTCCCTACCCGCACCCTTTAACCTCCCATCCGGTCTAATCCCACTCTCCTCCTCACTCACTGCACGATTAAATATCCCTCCCAGTCTAATCCCCATCCCCCCTAAATACCCACACCCTTCAGTATCCCACCCAGTCTAATCCCAGTCTCCCCTAACTCCCCACACCCTTTAATATCCAAACCAGCCTAATCCCACGTTACCTCCCTCTCCCAGAAGCCTTTACAATGCCACCCAGTCTAATCCCACTCTCACCCTCATTCCCTCACCCTTTAAAATCCAACCCAGTCTAATCCCACTCTCACCAACACTCCACGCGTCCCATAATATCCCACCCAGTCTAATACCACTCTCCCTCTCACTCCCCGGAACCTTTAGTATACCACCCAGTCTAATCCCACTCTCCCCCTCACTCCCCGCAGCATTTAATATCCCACCCAGTCTAATCCCACTCTCCCCCTCACTCCCCACATCCTTTAATATGATACCCAGTCTAATCCCACTCTCTATCTCATTCCCCAAACCCTTTAAAATCCCACCCAGTCTAATCCCACTCTCCCCCTCACTACCCGCAGCCTTTAATATCCTATCCAGTCTCATCCCACTCTCCCTCTCACTCCCTGCACCGTTAAATATCCCTCCCAGTCTAATCCCCCACCCCCCTAACTCCCCGCACCCTTCAGTAACCCACCCAGTCTAATCCCACCCTCCCCCCTCTCTCCCCACATCCTATAATATGCCACCAAGTCGAATCCCAATCTCCCCCTCACTCCCCACACTCTTTAGTATCCTACCCAGTCTAACCCACTCTCCCCCTCACTCCCCACACCCATTAATATCCTACCCAGTCTAATCCCACTCTTCCCCTCAATTCCCACACCCATTAATATCCTACCAAGCCTAATCCCACTCGCCCCCTCAATCCCCGCTTCCTTTAATATCCCAACAAGTCTAATCCTAATCTCCCCCTAAATCCCCGCACCCTTCAATATCCCACCCAGTTTAATCCCACTCTTACCCTCACTCCCTGCAGCCTCTAATGTCCCACTCAGTCTAATCCCACTCATCCCTCATTCCACACGCCATTTAATATGCCACCCAGTCTAATCCCACTTTCCCCCTCACTCCGCACATTCTTTAATATCCCACCCAGTCTAATCCCACTCTCCCCCTCATTCCCCACAACCTTTAACCTCCCATCTAGTCTAATCCCACTCTCCTCCTCACTCGCTGAACCGTTAAATGTGCAACCCAGGCTAATCCCACTCTCTCCCTCACTACCCGCTCCGTTTAAAATCCCACCCAGTCTAATCCCACTCTCTCCCTCACTCTCCGCACCCTTTAATGTCCCACTCAGTCTAATCCCACTCTCCCTCTCTCTCCCTGCACCGTTAAATATCCCTCCCAGTCTAATCCCCCTCCCCCCTAACTCCCCGCACCCTTCAGTATCCCACCCAGTCTAATCCCACCCTCCCCCTCATACCCCACATCCTATAATATGCCACCCAGTCCAAACCCAATCTCCCCCTCATTCCCCACACTCTTTAATATCCCACTCAGTCTAATCCCACTCATCCCTCATTCCCCACTCCATTAAATATCCCACCCAGTCTAATCACACTCTCCCCCTCACTACCCGCACCCTTTAACCTCTCATCCAGTCTAATCCCACTCGCCCCCTCAATCCCCGCTTCCTTTAATATCCCAACAAGACTAATCCTAATCTCCCCCTAAGTCCCCGCAACCTTCAATATCCCACCCAGTCTAATCCAACACTTACCCTCACTCCCCACAGCCTTTAATGTCCCACTCAGTCTAATCCCACTCAATCCTCATTCCCCACACCATTTAATATGCCACCCAGTCTAATCCCACTTTCCCCCTCACTCCACACATCCTTTAATATCCCACCCAGTCTAATCCCACTCTCCCCCTCACTCCCCGCACCCTTTAACCTCCCATGCAGTCTAATCCCACTCTCCTCCTCACTCGCAGCAACGTTAAATATCCAACCCAGTCTAATCCCACTCTCTCCCTCACTACCCGGACCCGTTAATAACCCATCCAGTCTAATTCCACTCTCCCTCTCACTCCCTGCACCGTTAAATATCCCACCCAGTCTAATCACCCTCGCTCCTTCACTCCCCGCTAACTTTAATATCCCATCCAGTCTAATCCCACTATCCCCTAACTCCCCACAGCCTTTAATATACAACCCAGCCTAATCCCACGTTCCCTCCCTTTCCCCGAAGCCTTTACTATGCCACCCAGTCTAATCCCACTCTCACCCTCATTCCCACACACTTTAAAATCCCACCCAGTCTAATCCCACTCTCACCAACATTCCACGCGCCCATTAATATCCCACCCAGTCTAATACCACTCTCCCTCTCACTCCCCGCAGCATTTAATATCCTACCCAGTCTAATCCCAACCCTCCCCGCTCACTCCCCACATCCTTTAATATGATACCCAGTCTAATCCCACTCTCTATCTCATTCCCCACACCCTTTAAAATCCCACCCAGTCTAATCCCACTCTCCCCCTCACTACCCGCACCCTTCAGTATCCTATCCAGTCTAATCCCACTCTCCCTCTCACTCCCTGCACCGTTAAATATCCCTCCCAGTCTAATCCCCCACCCCCCTAACTCCCCGCACCCTTCAGTAAGCCACCCAGTCTAATCCCACCCTCCCCTTCTCTCCCCACATCCTATAATATGCCACCCAGTCGAAACCCAATCTCGCCCTCACTTCCCACACTCTTTAATATCCTACCCAGTCTAACCCACTCTCCCCCTCACTCCCCACACCCTTTAATATCCTACCCAGTCTAATCCCACTCTTCCCCTCAATTCCCAACCCATTAATATCCTACCAAGTCTAATCCCAATCGCCCCCTCAATCCCCGGTTCCTTTAATATCCCAACAAGTCTCACTCTAATCTCCCCCTAAGTCCCCGCACCCTTCAATATCCCACCAAGTCTAATCCAACACTTACCCTCACTCCCCACAGCCTTTAATGTCCCACTCAGTCTAATCCCACTCAACCCTCATTCCCCACACCATTTAATATGCCACCCAGTCGAATCCCACTTTCCCCCTCACTCCGCACATCCTTTAATATCCCACCCAGTCTAATCTCACTCTCCCCCTCACTCCCTGCATCCTTTAACCTCCCATGCAGTCTAATCCCACTCTCCTCCTCACTCGATGCACAGTGAAATATCCAACCCAGTCTAATCCCACAATCTCCCTCACTACCCGGACACTTTAATGTCCCATCCAGTCTAATCCCACTCTCCCACTCACTCCCTGCACCGTTAAATATCCATCCCAGTCTAATCCCCCTACCCCCTAACTCCCCGCACCCTTCAGTATCCCACCCAGTCTCATCCCACCCTCCCCCTCTCTCCCCACTACCTTTAATATCCCACCCAGTCTAATCCCATTCGCCCCCTCACTCCTGCACCGTTCAATATCTCACCCAGTCTAATTCCACTCTCCCGCTCACTCCCCACACCCTTTAATGTCCCACCCAGACTAATCCCACTCACCCCTCACACCCCACACGCTTTAATTTCTCACCCAGTCTAATCCCACTCACACATCACTCCCCGCTCCCGTTAATATCCCCCACAGTCTAATCCCACTCTCCCCTCTTCACTCTCCACAGCCTTTAATGTCCCACCCAGTCTAATCCCACTCTCCCACCTCACTCCCGACATCCTTGAATATCCTCCACAGTCTAATCCCACTCTACTAACCCTCACTCCACACATCCTTAAATATCACACCCACGCTAATACCACTCTCCCCCTCATTCCCCACACCCTTCAATATGCCACCCAGTCTAATCCCACTCTCCCCCTCACTCACCCCACCCTTTAATAGCACACGCAGTCGAATCCCACTCTCACCCTCACTCCCCGCACCATTTAATATCCCACCCAGTCTAATCCCACTCTTCCTGCTCACTCCCCACATCCTTTAATATGATACCCAGTCTAATCGCACTCTCGCCCTCATTCCCCACACCCTTTAAAATCCCACCCAGTCTATTCCCACTCTCCCCCTCATTACCCGCACCCTTTAATATCCCATCCAGTCTAATCCCACTTTCCCTCTCACTACCGCTCCCTTTAATATCCCACCCAGTCTAATTCCACTCTCCCGCTCATTCCCCACACGCTTTAATTTCCCACCCAGTCTAATCCCACTTTCCCACCTCATTCTCGACATCCTTGAATATCCTCCAGTCTAATCCCACTCTACTACCCCTCACTCCACACATCCTTAAATATCACACCCACGCTAATCCCACTCTCCCCCTCATTCCCCACACCCTTTGAAATCCCACCCAGTCTAATCCCACTCACCCCTCACTCCCCGCTCCCGTTAATATCCCCCAGTCTAATCCCACTCTCCCCCCTTCACTCTCCACATCCTTTAATATCCCACCCAGTCTAATCCCACTCTCCCTCTCACTCCCTGCACCGTTAAATATCCCACCCAGTCTAATGCCCCTCTATCCCTCACTTCCCGCACCCTTCAATACCCCATCCAGTCTAGTACCACTCTCCCCCTCACTCGCCACAGCCTTTAATATCCCACCCAGGCTAATCTCACTCGCCCCGCTCACTTCCCACATCCTTTAATATCACACCTTGTCTAATCCCACTCTCCCCCTCACTCCCTGGACCCTTTAATATCCCACCCAGTCTAATCCCACTCTCCCCCTCACTCCCTGGACCCTTTAATGACCCACCAAGTCTAATCCCACTCTCCCCCTCACTCCCCGCAACCTTTAATATCCCACCCAGTCTAATCCCACTCTCCCCCTCACTCCCCACACCCTTTAATATCCCACCCAGTCTAATCCCATTTTCCCCCTCACTCCCTGCACCCTTTAAAACCGACCAAGTCTAATCCCACTCTCCCCCTCACCCTTTAATATCCCACCCAGTCTAATCCCACTCTCCCTCTCACTCCCTGCACCGTTAAATATCCCACCCAGTCTAATCCCACTCACCTCTCACTCCCTGCTCCCTTTAATATCCCCCTCAATCTAATCCCACTCTCCCCGCTCACTCCCCACACACTTTAAAACCCACCAGGTCTAATTCCACTCTCCCCCTAACTCCCCGCACCCTTTAATATCCCACCCAGTCTAGTACAACTTTCCCCTCACTCCCTGCACCGTTAAATATCCCACCAAGTCTAATCCCACTCTCCTCCTCATTCCCCACACCCTTTAAAATCCCACCAAGCCTAATCCCAGTCTCTCCCTCTCCCTTTAATATCCCACCCAGTCTAATCCCGCTCTCCCCTTCACTCCCCGCTAACTGTAATATCCCACCCAGTCTAATCCCACTTTCCCCTAACTCCCCACACCCTTTAATATCCAACCCAGTCTAATCCCACTCTCCCCCTCACTCCCGGCTCCCGTTAATATCGCACCCAGTCGAATCCCACTCTCCCCCTCACTCCCTGCACCATTAAATAACCCATCCAGTCTAATCACCCTCTCCCCTTCACCCCCCGCTAAAGTTAATATCAAACCCAGACTAATCCCACGTTACCTCCCTCTCCGCGCAGCCTTTACTATGAAACCCAGTCTAATCCCACTCTCACCAACACTCCATGCGCCCTTTAATAGCCCACCCAGTCTAATACCACTCTCCCTCTCATTCCCCGGAACCTTTAGTATACCACCCAGTCTAATCCCACTCTCCCCCTCACTCCCCACACCATTTAATATCCCACCAGTCTAATCCCACACTCTCCCTCACTCCCCACAGCCTTTAATATCCCACACAGTCTAATCCCACTCTCCACCTCACTCCCCGCAACCTTTAATATCACAACGAGTCTAATCCCCCTCTCCCCCTCACGCCCCACATCCTTTAATACCCCACCCAGTATAATCCCACTCTCCCTGCTCACTCCCCACATCCTTTAATATGATACCCAGTCTAATCCCACTCTCTCCCTCATTCCTCACACCCTTTAAAATCCCACCCAGTCTAATCCCACTCTTCCCCTCACTACCCGCACCTTTTAATATCCCATCCAGTCTATTCCCACTCTCCCTCTCACTCTCTGCACCGTTAAATATCCCACCAAGTCTAATCCCCCTCCGGCCTAACTCGGGGCATCCTTCAGTATCCCACCCAGTCTAATCCCACCCTCCTCTTCTCTCCCCGCTACCTTTAATATCCCACCCAGTCTAATCCCACTCTCCCCCTCACTCCCCGCACCGTGAAATATCCCACCCAGTCTAATCCCACTCTCCCCAATTCACTCCCCACACCCTTCAATATCACACCCAGGTTAATCCCACTCTCCCCCTCACTCACCGCACCCTTTAATATCCCACCAAATCTAATCCCCTTCTCCCCCTCACTACCCACTCCCTTTAATATCCCACCCAGTCTAATCCCACTCTCGTCCTCACTACCCACTCCCTTTAATATCCCACACAGTCTGATCCCACTCTCGTCCTCACTACCCACTCCCTTTAATATCCCACCCAGTCTAATCCCACTCTCGTCCTCACTCCCCGGACCCTTTAATATCCCACCTAGTCTAATCCCACTCAACTCACTTCACGCTCACATTAATATCGCACCCAGTCTAATCCCACTCTCCCCCTCACTCCCTGCACCATTAAATATCCCACCCAGTCTAATACCCTTCTCCCCCTAACTCCCCGCACCCTTCAGTATCCCACCCAGTCTAATCCCACACTCCCCCTCTCTCCCCGCTCACTTTAATATCCCACCCAGTCTAATCCCACTCTCCCCCTCATTCCCCACACCCTTTAAATCCATCCCAGTCTAATCCCACTCTCCCACTCACTCCCCGCACCCCTTAATATCCCAACCAGTCTAATTCCACTCTCCCCCTCACTCCCTGCACCGTTAAATATTCCACCCAGTATAATCCCACTCTCCCCCTAACTCTCCGCACCCTTCAATATCCCACCCAGTCTAGTACCACTCTCCCCCTCACTCCCTGCACCCTTTAATAACCACCCAGTCTAATCCCACTCTCCCCCTCACTCCCCACATCCTTTAATATCCCACCCAGTCTAATCCCACTCTACCCCCTCACTCCCCACATCCTTTAATATCCCACCCAGTCTAATCCCAGTCTCCCCCTCACTCGCTGCACCCTTTAATATCCCACCCAGTCTAATCCCACTCTCTCCCTCATTCCCCGCACCCATTTAATATCCCGCTCAGTCTACTGTCACTCTTCCCCTCATTCCCCACTCCCTTAAATATGCCACCCAGTCTAATCCAACTTTCCCCCTCACTCCCCACACCCTTTAACCTCCCATCCAGTCTAATCCTACTCTCCTTCTCACTCCCTGCACCGTTAAATATCCAACCCAGTCTAATCCAACTCTCTCCCTCTCTCCCCGCTCCCTTTAATATCCCACCCAGTCTAATCCCACTCTCCCCCTCATTCCCACACACTTTATTATTCCACCCAGTCTAATCCCACACTCACCAACACACCACGTGCTCTTTAATATCCCACCCAGTCTAATACCACTCTCCCTCTCACTCCCTGGAACCTTTAGTATACCACCCAGTCTAATCCCACTCTCCCCCTCACTCCCCACATTCTTTAATATCCCACCCACTCTAATCCCACTCTCCCCCTCACTACCCACATCCTTTAATATCACACCCAGTCTAATCCCACTCTCGTCCTCACTCCCCGCACCCTTTAATATCCCACCCAGTCTAATCCCACACATCCTCTCACTCCCCGTACCCATTAATAGCGCACCCTGTCTAATCCCACTCTCTCCCTCACCCCCCGCACCCTTTAATGTCATAGCCAGTCAAATCACACTCTCCCCCTAACTCTACGCACCCTTCAATATCCCACCCAGTCTAATCCCACTCTCTCCCTCACTCCCTGCACCCTTTTAATATCCCTCCCAGTCTAATCTCACTCTCCCCCTCATTCCCCACATCCTATTATATGCCACCCAGTCTAAACACACTCTCCCCCTCACTCCCCACACCCTTTAATATCCTACCCAGTCTAATCCCATTCTCCCCCTAATACCCAAACCCTTTAATATCCCACCCAGTCGAATCCCTCTCTCCCCCTAACTCACCGTACCCTTTAATATCCCAAACAGTCTAAACCCACTCTCCCACTCACTCCTCACACCCTCTAATATCCCACTCAGTCTAATCCCACTCTCGTCCTCACTCCTCGCTCCCTCGAATATCACCCCCAGTCTAATCCCACTCTCTCCGCTCACTCCCCACATCCGTTAATATCCCACCCAGTCAAATCCCACTCTCCCCCTCATTCCCCATTTCCTTTAAATCCATCCCAGTCTAATCCCACTCTCCCCCAAACTCCCCGCACCCTTCAATATACCACCCAGTCTAATCCCACTCTCCACCTCACTCCCCACATCCTTTAATATCACACCCAGTCTAATCCCATTCTCCCCTCATTCCCCACACCCTTTAAAATCCCACCAAGTCTAATCCCACTCTCCCCCTCACTCCCCACACCCTTTAATATCCCACACAGTCTAATCTCACTCTCCCCCTCACTCACTGCTCCATTCAATATCCCACCCAGTCTAATCCAACTCTCCCTCTCACTCCTCGCAACATTTTAATATCCCACACAGTGTTATCTCACTCTCCCACTCATTCCCCACATCCTATAATATGCCACCCAGTCTAAAACCACTCTCCACCTCATTCCCGGCTCCCTTTAATATCCCAACCAGTCTAACCCCTCTCTCACTCTCACTGCCCGCACCCTCTAATATCCCACTCAGTCTAATCCCACTCTCGTCCTCACTCCTTGCTCTGTTTAATATCCCTCCCAGTCTAATCCCAATATCTCCCTCACTCCGCACACCCTTTAATATCCCAAACTGTTTAATCTCACTCCCCGCGCCCTTTAATATCCCACCCACTCTAATCCCACTCTCCCGCTTCTCTCCCCGCATCCTTTAATATCCCACCCAGCCGAATCCCACTCTCCCCCCTCACTCCCCACATCCTTTGATATCACACCAAGTCCAATCCCACTGTGACCCTCATTCCCCACACCCTTTAATATCCCACCCAGCCTAATCCCACTCTAACGCTCTTTCCCACACCCTTTGATATCGCACCCAGTCTAAACCCAATCTCCACTTCACTCCCCGCACCCTTTAATATCTCAAACAGTCTAATCCCACTCAACTCACTTCCCGCACCCTTTAATATCCCACCCAGTCTAATCCCACTCTCCCCCTTCATTCCCCACACCCTTTAAAATCCCACAGTTTAATCCCACTCTCCCCTTCACTCCCCGCACCATTTAATATCCCAACTAATCTAACCCACACTCCCCCTCACTCCCCACACCATTTAATATCCCCCCAGTCTAATCCCACTCTCCCCCTCACTCGCCGCACCCTTTATTATCACATCCAGTCTTATGCCACCCTCCCTCTCTCTCCCCACACCCTTTAATATCCCACCCAGTCTAATCGCACTATCCCCTCACTCCCCGCACCATTTAATATCCCACCCAGTCTAATCCCACTCTCCCCTCAATCCCCGCACTTTAATATCCCACCTAGTCAAATCCCACTCTCCTCCTCACTCCCCGCACCCTTCAATATCCCACCCAGTCTAATCCCACTATCCCCTCAATCCCCGCACTTTAATATCCCACCTAGTCAAATCCCACTCTCCTCCTCACTCCCCGCTTATTTAATATCCCACCCAGTCTAATCCCACGCTCGCCCTCTCTCCCCACACCCTTCAATATCCCACACAGTCTAATCCGACTCTCCCCCTCATTCCCCGCACCCTTTAATAACCTACCCAGTCTAATCCCATTCTCCCCCTCATTCCCACACCCTTTAATATACCACACAGTCTAATCCCACTCTCCCCCTCACTCCCCGCATGCTTTAATATCCCACCCAGTCTAATCCCACTCTCACCCTCACTCCCCGCACCTTTTAATATCCCACCCAATCTAATCCCACTCTCCCATTCACTCCCCGAAGCCTTTAATATCCAACCCAGTCTAATCCCACTCTCGCCCTCACTCTTTGCACCCTTTAATATCCCACCCAGTCTAATCCCACTCTCCTTCTCACTCCCCGCTCCCTTTAATATCCCACCCAGTCTAATCCCACTCTCTCCCCGCACCCTTTAATATCCCACCCAGTCTAATCCCACACTCCCACTCTCTCCCCGCACCCTTTAATATCCGACCCAGTCTAATCCCACTCTCCCCCTCATTCCACGCTCCCTTTAATATTCCACCCAGTCTAATCCCACACTCCCACTCTTCCCCGCACATTTTAATATCCCACCCAGTCTAATCCCACACTCGACCTCTCACGCCACACCCTTTAATATCCGACCCAGTCTAATCCCACTCTCCACCTCACTCCCCGCTCCATTTAATATCCCACCCAGTCTAATCCCACTCTCCCCTAACTCCCCACACCCTTTAATATACAACCCAGCCTAATCCCACATTACCTCCCTCTCACCGAAGCCTTTACGATGCCACCCAGTCTAATTCCACTCTCACCCTCATTCCCTCACCCTTTAATATCCCACCCGGTCTAATCCCACACTCCCCCTATCTCCCCGCACCCTTTAATATCCCACCCAGTCAAATCCCACTCTCCTCGTCAATCCCCACTCTCTTTAATATTCCACCCAGTCTAATCCCACTCTCCCCCTCTCTCTCCACACACTTTAATGCCAACACATTCTAATCCCACTCTTCCCCTCACTCCCTGCACCCTTTAATATCCCACCCAGTCTAATCCCACTCTCCCCCTCTCTCTCCACACACTTTAATGCCAACACATTCTAATCCCACTCTTCCCCTCACTACTCGCACCCTTTAATGCCTCACCCAGTCTAATCCCACTCTCCCACTCACTCCCCACACACTTTAATATCCCACCCAGTCTAATCCTTCTCTCCCCACACCATTTAATATCCCACCCAGTCTAATCCCTCTCTCCACATTCCCTTTAACATCCCAACCAGTCTAATCCCAATCACCCCCTCGAGCCCCGGATACTTTAATATTGCACCCCGTCGAATCCTACTCTCCCCCTCACTCCCAGCATCCTTTAATATCCCCCCCAGTCTAATTACCACTCTCCCCCTCACTCTCCGCACCCTTTAATATCCCACCTAATCGAACCCACTATCCCCCTCACTCCCCAAACCCTTTAATATCCCCCCCAGTCTAATTACCACTCTCCCCCTCACTCCCCGCACCCTTTAATATCCCACCTAATCGAACCCACTATCCCCCTCACTCCCCAAACCCTTTAATATCCCCCCCAAGTCTAATTACCACTCTCCCCCTCACTCTCCGCACCCTTTAATATCCCACCCAGTCTTATCCCACTCTCCACCTCACTCCCCACACCCTTTAATATCCCACCCAGTCTAATCCCACACTCCGCCTCTCACCTCGCACCCTTTAATATTCCACCCAGTGAAATCCCACACTCCCCCTCTCCCCGCACTCTTTAATATCCCACCCAGCCTAATCCCACTCTCCCCCACACTCCCCGCACCTATTAATACCCAACCCAGTCTAATCCCCAGCTCCCTTTAATATCCCACTCAGGCTAATCCCACTCTCCCCCTCACTCCCCGCACGCTTTAATATCCCACCCAGTCTAATCCCACTATCCCCTTCACTACCCGCACCCTTTAATATCCCAGCAAGGCTAATCCCACTCTCCCCCTCACTCCTCGCTCCCTTCAATACCCCACCCAGTCTAATCCCACTCTCCCCCTCACTCCCCGCACCCTTTAATATCCCACCCAGGCTAAACCCACACTCCGCCTCTCACCTCGCACCCTTTAATATTCCACCCAGTGAAATCCCACACTCCCCCTCTCCCCGCACTCTTTAATATCCCACCCAGCCTAATCCCACCCTCCCCCCTCACTCCCTGCACCGTTTAATATCCCACCCAGTCTAATCCCACTCTCCGCCTCACTCCCCACACCCTTTAATACCCAGACCAGTCTAATCCCCAGCTCCCACTCACTACCCGCTCCGTTTAATAACCCACCGGGTCTAAACCCACTCTCCACTTCACTCCCTGTACCCTTTAATATCTCAAACAGTCTAATCCCACTCAACTCACTTCTCGCACCCTTTAATATCCCACACAGTCTAATCTCACTCTCCCCTCACTCCCCGCACCTTTTAATATCCCACCCAGTCTAATCCCACTCTCCCCCTTCATTCTCCACATCCTTTAATATCCCACCCAGTCTAATCCCACTCTCCCCCTCACTGCCCGCAGCCTTTAATATCCCAACCAGTCTAACCCCAGTCTCGCCCTCACTCCCTGCACCCTTTAATAACCACCCAGTCTAAACCCAGTCTCCCCCTCACTATTCGCTCCCTTTAATATCCCATCCTGAATAATCTCACTCTCCCCCTCATTCCCTGCACCCTTTAATAACCACCCAGTCTCATCCCACTCTCCCCCTCACTCCCTGCACCCTTTAATAACCACCCAGTCTCATCCCACTCTCCCCCTCACTCCCCGCTCAGTTTAACAACCCACCCAGTATAATCCCATTCTCCCCCTCACTCCCTACACGCTTTAATATCACACCCAGTCTAATCCCATTCGCCCTCTCACTCCCATCATTTAATATCCCACCCAGTCTAATCCCAATCTCCCTGCTCACTCCCCACATCCTTTAATATCACATCCAGTCTAATCCCACTCTCCCCCTCATTCTCCACACCCTTTAAATCCCACACTGTCTAAGCCCACACTCCCCCTCACTCCCCGCACACTTTAATATCCCACCCAGTCAAATCCCCCTCTATCCCTCACTTCCCGCACCCTTTAATACCCCATCCAGTCTAATCCCACTCTCCGCCTCACTCGCCACACCCTTTAATATCCCACCCAGTCTAATCCCACTCTCCACCTCACTCCCCGCACCCTTTAATATCCCCCCCAGTCTAATCCCACTCTCCCCCTCACTCCACGCTCCCTTTAATATCCCACACAGTCTAATCCCACTCTCCCTGCTTACTCCCCACATCCTTTAATATCCCACCCAGTCTAATCCCACTCTCCCCATCACTCCCCGCTCCCTTTAATATCCCACCCAGTCTAATCCCACTCTCCCCCTCACTCCCTGCACCCTTTAATATACTACCCAGTCTAATCCCACTCTCCCCATCACTCCCCGCACCCTTTAATATCCCACCCAGTCTAATCCCATTCTCCCTCTCACTCCCCACATCCTTTAATATCCCACCCAGTCTATCCCCACTCTTCCCCCTCACTCCCCACATCCTTTAATATCACATCCAGTCTAATCCCACTCTCCCCCTCACTCTCCGCAGGCTTTAATATCCCCCCCAGTCTAAGCCCACTCTCCCCCTCATTCCCCGCACAGTTTAATATCCCACCCAGTCTAATCCCCCTCTATCCCTCACTCCCCGCACCCTTTAATATCAAACCATTCTAAACCCACTCACGCCCCCACACCCCGCACCCGTTAATATCCCAACCACTCTGAACCCACTCTCCCCCTCACTCACCACAACCTTTAATATCCCACACAGTCTAATCCCACTCTCCCCCTCACTCCCCGCACCCTTTAATATCCCACCCAGTCTAATCCCACTTTCCCTCTCATTCACCGCACCCATTAATATCCCACCCAGTCTAGAACCAACCCCCCACTCACACTCCGCACCCATTAATATCCCACCCAGTCTAGAACCAACCCCCCACTCACACTCCGCACCCATTAATATCCCACCCATTCTAGTCTAATCCCACTCTCCCCCTCATTCTTCGCACCCTTTAAATCCCACACAGTCTAAGCCCACACTCCCCCTCACTCCCCGCACCCTTTAATATCCCACCCAGTCAAATCCCCCTCTATCCCTCACTTCCCGCACCCTTTAATAACCCATCCAGTCTAAGCCCACTCTCCCCCTCACTCCCTGCACCTTTTAATAACCCACCCAGTCTAATCCCCCCTCCGCCTCACTACCAGCTCCCTTCAATATCCCACCCAGTCTAAGACCACTCTCCCCCTCACTCCCCGCTCCCTTTAATAACCCACCCAGTCGAATCCCTGTCTCCCCCTCACTCAATGCACCCTTTAATATCCCACCCAGTCTATGCCCACTCTCCCCCTCATTTCCAGTACCCTTTAATATCCCAACCAGTCTAACCCCACTCTCGCTCCCACTCCCCGCACACTTTAATGTCCTATCCTGTCCAATCCCAGTCTCCCCCTCACTCCCTGCACCCTTTAATAACCACCCAGTCTAAACCCAGTCTCCCCCTCAATACCCGCCCCCTTTAATATCTCATTCTGTCTAATCCCACTCTCCCCCTCACTCCCTGCTCCCTTTAATAACCACCCAGTCTAAACCCAGTCTCCCCCTCAATACCCGCCCCCTTTAATATCTCATTCTGTCTAATCCCACTCTCCCCCTCACTCCCTGCTCCCTTTAATATCCCACCCAGTCTAATCCCACTCTCCCCCTCACTCCCTGCTCCCTTTAATATGACACCCAGACTCAGGCCACTTTCCCTCTCATTCACCGCACCCTTTAATATCCCACCAACTCTAGTCCCACCCTCCCACTCACACTCCGCACCCATTAATATCCAACCCAGTCTAGACCCAACACCCCACTCACTCTCAGCACCCATTAGTATCCCACCCAGTCTAGTCTAATCCCACTCTGCCCCTCACTACCCGCACCCTTTAATATCCCACCCAGTCTAATCCCACTCTCCCCCATGTTCCCCGCACCATTTAATGTCCCATCCTGTCTAATCCCACTCTCCCCCTCACTCCCTGCACCCTTTAATAACCACCCAGTCTAATCCCACTCTCCCCCTCACTCCCCGCACCCTTTAATATCCCACACAGTCGAATCCATCTCTCCCCCTCACTCACCGTACCCTTTAATATCCCAACCAGTCTAGTCCCACCCCCCCCACTCTCTCTCCGCACCCATTAATATCCCGCCCAGTCTAGTCTAATCCCACTCTCCCCCCTCACTCCCCAAATCCTTTAATAACCACCCAGTCTAATACCACTCTCCCCCTCACTCCGCACACGCTTTAAAGTCCCACACAGTCTAATACCGCTCCCCGCCTCACTCGCCACACCCTTTAATGTCCCACCCAGTCTAATCCCACTCACCCCCTCTCTCCCCGCACCCTTTAATATCCCCCCCGTCTAATCCCACTCTCCCTCTCACTCCCCACATCCTTTAATATACCACCCAGTCTAATCCCATTCTCCCACTCACTCCCCGCACCCTTTAATATCCCATCCAGTCTAATCCCACTCTCCTCCTCACTCCCTGCTCCGTTTAATATCCCACCCAGTCAAATCCCCCTCTATCCCTCACTCCCCGCACACTTTAATATCGCAAACAGTCTAATCTCACTCTCCCCCTCAATCCCCGTGCCCTTTAATATCCCATCCAGTCTAATCCCACTATCACACTCACTACCCGCACCCTTTAATATCCCACCCAGTCAAATCCAATTCTCCCTCTCACTCCGCGCATCCTTTAATATACTACCCAGTCTAATCCCATTCTCCCACTCACTCCACGAACCCTTTAATATCCCACCCAGTCTAATCCCACTCTCCACCTCCTTTCCCACACCCTTTAAAATATCACACAGTATAATCCCATTCTCTCCCTCATTCCCCGTGCACTTTTATATCCCACCCAGTCTAATCCCACTATCCCCCTCACTCCCCACACCCTTTAATATCCCACCCAGTCTAATCTCCCTCTCCCCTTCACTCCGCGCTCCCTTTAATATCACAGCCAGTCTAATCCCACGCTTCCCCTAACTCTCCGCACCGTTCAATATCCCACCGAGTCTAATCCCACTCTCTCCATCGCTCCCCGCACCCTTTAATATCCCATGCAGTCTAATCCCACTGTCCCCCTTACTCCCCACACCCTTTTAATATCTCACTCAGTCAAATCCCATTCTCCCCCTCATTCCACACACCCATTAAAATCCCTCCCAATCTAATCCCACACTCCCCCTCACTCCCCACACCCTTTAATATCCCATCCCGTCTAATCTCCCTCTCCCCATCATTCCCCACATCCCATAATATCCCACCCAGTCTAATCCCACTCTCCCTGCTCACTCCCTGCACCCTTTAATATCCCACACAGTCGAATCCATCTCTCCCCCTCACTCACCGTACCCTTTAATATCCCAACCAGTCTAGTCCCACCCCCCCCACTCTCTCTCCGCACCCATTAATATCCCGCCCAGTCCAGTCTAATCCCACTCTCCCCCCTCACTCCCCAAATCCTTTAATAACCACCCAGTCTAATCCTAATCTCTCTGCTCACTCCCCACATCCTTTAATATCACATCCAGTCTAATCCCACTCTCCCCCTCATTCTCCGCACCCTTTAAATCCCACACAGTCTAAGCCCACACTCCCCCTCACTCCCCGCACCCTTTAATATCCCACCCAGTCAAATCCCCCTCTATCCCTCACTTCCCGCACCCTTTAATAACCCATCCAGTCTAAGCCCACTCTCCCCCTCACTCCCCGCACCTTTTAATAACCCACCCAGTCTAATCCCCCCTCCGCCTCACTACCAGCTCCCTTCAATATCCCACCCAGTCAAATACCACTCTCCCCCTCACTACCCGCTCCCTTTAATAACCCACCCAGTCGAATCCCTTTCTCCCCCTCATTCCCTGCACCCTTTAATATCCTGCCCTTTCTATCCCCACTCTCCCCCTCATTTCCCGTACCCTTTAATATGCCACCCAGTCTAATGCCATTCTCCCCCTCACTCCCCGCTCCCTTTAATAACCCACCCAGTCGAATCCCTCTCTCCCCCTCACTCACTGTACCATTTAATATCCCAACCAGTCTAACCCCACTCTCGCTCTCACTCCCCGCACACTTTAATGTCCCATTCTGTCTAATCCCACTCTCCCCCTCACTCCCTGCACCCTTTAATAACCACCCAGTCTAAACCCAGTCTCCCCCTCACTACCCGCCCCCTTTAATATCTCATTCTGTCTAATCCCACTCTCCCCCTCACTCCCTGCTCCCTTTAATAACCACCCAGTCTAAACCCAGTCTCCCCCTCAATACCCGCCCCCTTTAATATCTCATTCTGTCTAATCCCACTATTTGCCTCACTCCCTGCTCCCTTTAATATCCCACCCAGACTCAGCCCACTTTCCCTCTCATTCACCGCACCCTTTAATATCCCACCCAGTCTAGTCCCACCCTCCCACTCACACTCCGCACCAATTAATATCCCACCCAGTATAGACCCATCCCCCCCACTCAATCTCCGCACCCATTAAAATCCCATCCAGTCTAGTCTAATCCCACACTCCCCCTCACTCCTCGCACCCTTTAATATCCCACCCAGTCTAATCCCACACTCCCCCTCACTCCCCGCACCCTTTAATATGCCACCCAGTCTATGCCCACTCTCCCCCTCATTTCCCGTACCCTTTAATATGCCACCCAGTCTATGCCCACTCTCCCCCTCATTTCCCGTACCCTTTAATATGCCACCCAGTCTATGCCCACTCTCCCCCTCACACCCCACACCCTTTAATATGCCACCCAGTCGAATCCCTCTCTCCCCCTCACTCACAGTACCATTTAATGTCCCATCCTGTCTAATCCCACTCTCCCCCTCACTCCCCGCAGCCCTTAATATACCACCCGGTCTAATCCCACTCTCCCACTCACTCCCCGCAGCCTTTAATATCCCAACCAGTCTAACCCCACTCTCGCCCTCACTCCCTGCACCCTTTAATAACCACCCAGTCTAAACCCAGTCTCTCCCTCACTATTCGCTCCCTTTAATATCCCATCCTGAATAATCCCACTCTCCCCCTCACTCCCTGCACCCTTTAATAACCACCCAGTCTCATCCCACTCTCCCCCTCACTCACCGCTCAGTTTAACAACCCACCCAGTATAATCCCATTCTCCCCCTCACTCCCCACATCCTTTAATATCACACCCAGTCTAATCCCATTCGCCCTCTCACTCCCATCATTTAATATCCCACCCAGTCTAATCCCAATCTCCCTGCTCACTCCCCACATCCTTTAATATCACATCCAGTCTAATCCCATTCTCCCCCTCATTCTCCACACCCTTTAAATCCCACACAGTCTAAGCCCACACTCCACCTCACTCCCCGCACACTTTAATATCCCACCCAGTCTAATCCCACTCTCCCCCTCATTCTCCACACCCTTTAAATCCCACACTGTCTAATCCCACTCTCCCCCTCACTCCCCGCAGCCCTTAATATACCACCCGGTCTAATCCCACTCTCCCACTCACTCCCCGCAGCCTTTAATATCCCAACCAGTCTAACCCCACTCTCGCCCTCACTCCCTGCACCCTTTAATAACCACCCAGTCTAAACCCAGTCTCTCCCTCACTATTCGCTCCCTTTAATATCCCATCCTGAATAATCCCACTCTCCCCCTCACTCCCCGCACCCTTTAATATCCCACCCAGTCTAATCCCACTCTCCTCCTCACTCCCTGCTCCGTTTAATATCCCACCCAGTCAAATTCCCCTCTATCCCTCACTCCCCGCACACTTTAATATCACAAACAGTCTAATCTCACTCTCCCCCTCAATCCCCGTGCCCTTTAATATCCCATCCAGTCTAATCCCACTATCACCCTCACTACCCGCACCCTTTAATATCCCACCCAGTCAAATCCAATTCTCCCTCTCACTCCGCGCATCCTTTTATATACCACCCAGTCTAATCCCATTCTCCCACTCACTCCACGAACCCTTTAATATACCACCCAGTCTAATCCCATTCTCCACCTCCTTTCCCACACCCTTTAAAATATCACACAGTATAATCCCATTCTCTCCCTCATTCCCCGTGCACTTTTATATCCCATCCAGTCTAATCCCACTCTCGCTCTCATTCCCCGCACACTTTAATGTCCCATCCTGCCTAATCCCACTCTCCCCTTCACTCCCTGCACCCTTTAATATCCCACCCAGTCTAATCCCACTCTCCCCCTCACTCCCCGAACCCTTTAATATCCCACCCAGTCTAATACCACTCTCCCCCTCACTCGCCACACCCTTTAATATCGCACCCAGTCTAATCCCACTCTCCCCCTCACTCCCCGAACCCTTTAATACCCCACCCAGTCTAATCCCACTCTCCCCCTCACTCCCTGCTCCCTTTAATATCCCACCCAGACTCAGCCCACTTTCCCTCTCATTCACCACACCCTTTAATATCCCACCGAGTCTAGTCCCACCCTCCCACTCACACTCCGCACTCATTAATATCCCACCCAGTCTAGACCCAACCCCCCACTCACTCTCAGCACCCATTAGTATCCCACCCATTCTAGTCTAATCCCACTCTGCCCCTCACTGCCCACTCCCTTTAATATCCCACCCAGTCTAATCCCACTCTCCCCCTCACTCCCTGCTCCGTTTAATATCCCACCCAGTCAAATTCCCCTCTATCCCTCACTCCCCGCACACTTTAATATCACAAACAGTCTAATCTCACTCTCCCCCTCAATCCCCGTGCCCTTTAATATCCCATCCAGTCTAATCCCACTATCACCCTCACTACCCGCACCCTTTAATATCCCACCCAGTCAAATCCAATTCTCCCTCTCACTCCGCGCATCCTTTTATATACCACCCAGTCTAATCCCATTCTCCCACTCACTCCACGAACCCTTTAATATACCACCCAGTCTAATCCCATTCTCCACCTCCTTTCCCACACCCTTTAAAATATCACACAGTATAATCCCATTCTCTCCCTCATTCCCCGTGCACTTTTATATCCCATCCAGTCTAATCCCACTCTCGCTCTCACTCCCCGCACACTTTAATGTCCCATCCTGCCTAATCCCACTCTCCCCTTCACTCCCTGCACCCTTTAATATCCCACCCAGTCTAATCCCACTCTCCCCCTCACTCGCCACACCCTTTAATATCCCACCCAGTCTAATCCCACTCTCCCCCTCACTCCCCGAACCCTTTAATATCCCACCCAGTCTAATCCCACTCTCCCCCTCACTCGCCACACCCTTTAATATCGCACCCAGTCTAATCCCACTCTCCCCCTCACTCCCCGAACCCTTTAATACCCCACCCAGTCTAATCCCACTCTCCCCCTCACTCCCTGCTCCCTTTAATATCCCACCCAGACTCAGCCCACTTTCCCTCTCATTCACCACACCCTTTAATATCCCACCGAGTCTAGTCCCACCCTCCCACTCACACTCCGCACTCATTAATATCCCACCCAGTCTAGACCCAACCCCCCACTCACTCTCAGCACCCATTAGTATCCCACCCATTCTAGTCTAATCCCACTCTGCCCCTCACTGCCCACTCCCTTTAATATCCCACCCAGTCTAATCCCACTCTCCCCCTCACTCCCCGCACCATTTAATGTCCCATTCTGTCTAATCCCACTCTCCCCCTCACTCCCTGCACCCTTTAATAACCACCCAGTCTAACCCCAGTCTCCCCCTCAGTACCCGCTCCCTTTAATATCCCACCCAGTCTAATCAGATTTTCCCCCTCACTCCGCACATCCTTTAATATCACACCCAGTCTAATCCCACTCTCCGCCTCTTTCCCCACACCATTTAAAAACCTACCCAGTCTAATCCCACTCTCCCCCTCACTCCTCGCTCCCTTTAATATCCCACCCAGTCTAATCCCACTCTCCCCCTCACTCCCCGCATCCTTCAATATCCCACCCAGTCTAATCCCACTCTCCGCCTCTTTCCCCACACCATTTAAAAACCTACCCAGTCTAATCCCACTCTCCCCCTCACTCCCCGCATCCTTCAATATCACACCCAGTCTAATGCCACTCACCATCTCACTCCCCATACCAAATAATAGCGCACCCAGTCTAATCCCGCTCTCCCCCTCACTCCCCACTCCCTTTAATAGCAGAGCCAGTCTAATCCCACTCTCCACCTAACTCTACGTACCCGTTAATATCCCACCCAGTCTAACCCCACTCTCTACCTCACTCCCGTCTCCCTTTAATATCCTACCCAGTCTAATTCCACTCTCCCCCCTCACTCCCCACATCCTTTAATTTCACACCCAGTCTAATCCCACTCTCTCAATCACTCCACGCACCGATTAATATCCCACCCAGTCTAATCCCACTCTCCCCCTCACTCCCCGCACATTTTAATATCCCACCCAGTCTAATGCCACTCACCATCTCACTCCGCATACCCATTAATAGCACACCCAGTCTAATCCCACTCTTTTCCTCACACCCCGCTCCCTTTAATAACAAAGCCAGTCTAATCCCACTCTCCACCTAACTCTACGTACCCTTCAATATCCCACCCAGTCTAATCCCACTCTCACAATCACTCCACGCACCGATTAATATGCCACCCAGTCTAATCCCACTCTCCCCCTCACTCGCCGCATCCTTTAATATCCCACGCAGTCTAATCCCCCTCTCCCCCAAACTCCCCGCACCCTTCAATATCCCACCCAGTCTAATCCCACTCAACTCAGTACCCGCTTCCTTTAATATCCCACCCAGTCTAATCCCAATCTCCCCCCTCACTCCCCACACCCTTTAAAATCCCACCAAGTCTAATCCCACTCTCCCCCTCACTCCCCGCACCCTTCAATATCCCACCCAGTCTAATCCCACTCAACTCACTCCCCGCACCCTTTAATATCGCACCCAGTCTAATCCCCCTCTCCCCCCTCACTCCCGACATCCTTTAATATCCCACCCAGTCTAATCCCAATCTACTCACAACCCAATCCCTTTAATATCCCACCCAGTCTGATCCAAATCTACCCACAACCCAATCCATTTAATATCCCACGCAGTCTAATCCCACTCTCCCCTCCTCACTCCCCACATCCTTTAATATCACACCCAATCTAAACCCACTCTCCACCTCATTCCCCACACCCTTTAAATCCCATCCAGTATAATCACACTCTCCCTCTCACTCCCTGCACCGTTAAATGTCCCACCCAGTCTAATCCCACTGATGCCTCACTCCCCTCTCCCTTTAATATCACCCCCAATCTAATCTCACTCTCCCCCCTCACTCCCCACACCCTTTAATATCCCACCCACTCTAATCCCACTCTCCCCCTCACTCCCCACACCCTTTAATATCCCACCCACTCTAATCCCACTCTCCCCCTCACTCCCCACATCTTTTAATATCACACCCAGTCTAATCTCACTCTCCCCCTCACTCCCCACACCCTTTAAATCTCACCCAGTCTAATCCCACACTCCCCCTCACTCCCCGCACCCTTCAATATCCCACCCAGTCTAGTACCACTCTCCCCCTCACTCCCCACACACATTAATGTCCCACCCAGTCTAATCCCACTCTCCCCCTCACCCTTTAATATCCCACCCAGTCTAATCCCACTCTCCATCTCACTCCCTGCACCGTTAAATATCCCACCCAGTCTAATTCCGCTCTCCCCCTAACTCCCCGCACCCTTAAATATCCCACCCAGTCTAGTACAACTTTCCCCTCACACGCCAAACCCTTTTAATATCCCACCCAGACTAATCCCACTCTCCCCCTCATTCCCCACACCCTTTACAATCGCACCAAGTCTAATCCCACTCTCTCCCTGCTCCCTTTAATATCCCCCTCAATCTAATCCCACTCTCCCCGCTCACTCCCCACACCCTTTAAAACCCACCAGTTCTAATCCCACTCTCCCCCTCACCCTTTAATATCCCACCCAGTCTAATCCCACTCTCCCCCTCACTCCCTGCACCGTGAAATATCCCACCCAGTCTAATCCCACTCTCCCCCTCACTCCCTGCACCGTGAAATATCCCACCCAGTCTAATCCCATTCTTCCCCTCACTCCCCGCACCCTTTAATATCCAAACCAGTCAAGTACCACTCTTCCCGTCACTCCCCACACACTTTAATGTCCCACCCAGTCTAATCCCACTCACCCCTCACTCCCCGCTCCCTTTAATGTCCCACCCAGTCTAATCCCACTCTCCCCCTCACTCCCCGCACCCTTTAATGTCCCACCCAGTCTAATCCCACTCTCCCCCTCACTCCCCGCTCCCTTTAATGTCCCACCCAGTCTAATCCCACTCTCCCCCTCACGCCCCACATCCTTTAAAACCAACCCAGTCTAATCCCACTCTCCTCCTCACTCCCTGCTCCCTTTAATATCCCACCCAGTCTAATCCCACTCTCCTCCTCACTCCCTGCAGCCTTTAATATCCCACCCAGTCCAATCCCACTCTCCCCGTCACTCCCCACACCCTTTAATATCCCACCCAGTCTAATCCCCCTCTCCCCCTCACGCCCCACATCCTTTAATATGATACCCAGTATAATCGCACTCTCTCCCTCATTCCTCACACCCTTTAATATCCCACCCAGTCGAATCCCTCTCTCCCCCTCACTCCCGCTCACTTTAATATCCCACCCAGTCTAATTCCACTCTCTCCCTCACTCCCCGCACCCTTTAATATCCCACCCAGTCAAATCCCCCTCTATCCCTCACTCCCCGCACCCTTTAATATCCCACCCAGTCTAATCCCAACCTCCCTCTCACTCCCTGCACCGTTAAATATCGCACCAGTCTAGTCCCACTCTCACCCTCATTCCCACACCCTTTAATATCCCACCCAGTCTAATCCCACTCTCACCAACACTCCATGCGCCCGTTAATATCCCACACAGTCTAATACCACTCTCCCTCTAACTCCCCGGACCCTTTAGTATACCAAACAGTCTAATCCCACTCACCCCTCACTCCCCGCACCATTTAATATCCCACCCAGTCTAATCCCACTCTCCCCCATCGCTCCCCACATCCTTTAATATCCCACCCAGTCTAATCCCACTCTCCCCCTCACTCCCCGCACCCTTTAATATCCCATCCAATCTAATCCTACTCTCCCTCTCACTCTTTCCACCGTTAAATATCCCACCCACTCTAATCCCATTCTCCCCCTCACTCTCCGTGCCCTTCAATATCCCACCCAGTCCAATCCCACTCTCCCCCTCACTCACCGCTCCCTTTAATATCCCACCGAGTCGAATCCCTCTCTCCCACTCACTGCCCACATACTTTAATATCGCACCCACTCTAATCCCACTCCCCGCTCCCCTTAATATCGCACCCATTCGAATCCCACTCTCCCCCTCACTCCCTGCACACTTTAATATCCCACCCAGTCTAATCCCACTCTCCCCCTCACTCCCTGCACACTTTAATATCCCACCCAGTCTAAACCCACTCTCCCCCTCACTCCCTGCACCCTTTAATATCCCACTCAGTCTAATCCCACTCTCCCCCTCACTCCCCGCACCCTTTAATATCCCACCCACTCTAATCCCACTCTCCCCCTCACTCCCCACACCCTTTAATATCCCACCCACTCTAATCCCACTCTCCCCCTCACTCTCCGCACCCTTTAATATCCCACCCACTCTAATCCCACTCTCCCCCTCACTCCCCACATCCTTTACTATCCCACCCAGTCTAATCCCACTCTCCAACTCACTCCCCACATCCTTTACTATCCCTCCCAATCTAATCCCACTCTCCCTCTCACTCCCCATTCCCTTTAATATCCCACCCAGTCTAATCCCACTCTCCCCCTCATTCCCCCCTCCCTTTAATATCCCACCCAGTCTAATCCCATTCTCCCACTCACTCCCCGAACCCTTTAATATCCCACCCAGTCTAATCCCAATCTACTCACAACCCACTCCCTTTAATATCCCACCCAGTCTGATCCCAATCTACTCACAACCCACTCCCTTTAATATCCCACCCAGTCGAATCCCTCTCTCCCCCTTACTCACCGTACCCTTTAATATCGTAACCAGTCTAACCCCACTCTCCCTCTCACTCCCTGCACCCTCTAATATCCCAAACAGTCTAAGCCCACTCTCCCCATCACTCCCCGTGACATTTAATATCCCACCCAGTCTAATCCCACTCTCCCCCTCACTCCCCACATCATTTAATAACACACCCAGTCTAATCCCACTCTCTCTCTCACTCCCCGCACCCTTTAATAACCACCCAGTCTAATCCCCCGCTCCCCCTCACTACGCGCTCCCTTTAATATCCCAACAAGTTTAATACCACTCTACCCCTCACTGCCCCCAAACCCTTTAATATCCCACCCAGTCTAAATCCAATCAACTCACTACCCACTCCCTTTAATATCCCACCCAGTCTAATTCCACTCTCCCCCTCACTCCCCGCACCCTTTAATATCCCATCCAGTCTAATCCCACTCTCCCCCTCACTCCCCGCACCCTTTAATATCCCACCCAGTCTAATCTCACTCTCCCCTTCACTACCTGCACCCTTTAATATCCCACCCAGGCTAATCCCACTCTCACCCTCACTCCCCGCACCTTTTAATATCCCACCCAATCTAATCCCACTCTCCCATTCACTCCCCGAAGCCTTTAATATCCAACCCAGTCTAATCCCACTCTCGCCCTCACTCTTTGCACACTTTAATATCCCACCCAGTCTAATCCCACGCTCCTTCTCACTCCACGCTCCCTTTAACATTCCACACAGTCTAATCCCACACTCCCACTCTTCCCTGCACACTTTAAAATCCCACCCAGTCTAATCCCACTCTCGACCTCTCACGCCGCACCCTTTAATATCCGACCCAGTCTAATCCCACTCTCCTCCTCACTCCCCGCTCCCTTTAATATCCCACCAGGTCTAATCCCACACTCCCCCTATCTCCCCGCACCCTTTAACATCCCACCCAGTCAAATCCCACTCTCCTCGTCAATCCCCACTCTCTTTAATATTCCACCCAGTCTAATCCCACTCTCCCCCTCTCTCTCCACACACTTTAATGCCAACACATTCTAATCCCACTCTTCCCCTCACTACCCGTACCCTTTAATGTCTCACCCAGTCTAATCCCACTCTCCCACTCACTCCCCACGCACTTTAATATCCCACCCAGTCTAATCGTTCTCTCCCCGCACCATTTAATATCCCAAACAGTCTAATACCAATCACCCCCGCACTCCCCGCACCCTTTAATATCGCACCCAGTTGAGTCCCTCTCTGCCCCTCTCTCCCCGTACCCTTTAATATCCCAATCAGTCTAACCCCACTCTCCCCATCACTCCCCACACATTTAATATCCCACCCAGTCCAACCGCACACTCCCCTTCATTCTCTGCACCATTTAATATACCACCCTGTCTAATCCCACTCTCCCCCTCACACCACACACCCTTTGAAATCCCACCCAGTCTAATCCCACTCTCACCCTCACTCCCCGCACCCTTTAATATCCCACCCAGTCCAACCACACACTCCCGTTCACTCTCTGCACGCTTTAATATCCCAACCAGTCTAATCCCACTCTCCCCCTCACTCCCCGCACCTTTAATATCCCACCCAGTCCAACCACACACTCCCCTTCACGCTCTGCACCATTTAATATCCCACACAGTCTAATCCCACTCTCCCCCTCACTCCCCACACACTTTAACGTCCCATCCAGTCTAATCCCACTCTCAGCCTCACTCCCCGCACCCTTTAATGTGACACCCAGTCAAATCCCACTCTCCATCTCACTCCCCACACCCTTTAATATCCCACCCAGTCAAAGCCCACTCTCCCCCTCACTCCCCGCACGCTTTAATATCCCATCCAGACTAATCCCACTATCAGCTTCACTACCCGCACCCTTTAATATCCCAACCAATCTAATCCCCCCTCCACCTCATTAACCGCACCCTTTAATATCCCACGCAGTCTAATCCCACTCTCCCCCTCACTCCCCGCACCCTTCAATATCCCACCCAGTCTAATCCCACTCTCCCCCTCACTCCCCGCACCCTTTAATATCCCACCCAGTTGAGTCCCTCTCTGCCCCTCTCTCCCCGTACCCTTTAATATCCCAATCAGTCTAACCCCACTCTCCCCATCACTCCCCACACATTTAATATCCCACCCAGTCCAACCGCACACTCCCCTTCATTCTCTGCACCATTTAATATACCACCCTGTCTAATCCCACTCTCCCCCTCACACCACACACCCTTTGAAATCCCACCCAGTCTAATCCCACTCTCACCCTCACTCCCCGCACCCTTTAATATCCCACCCAGTCCAACCACACACTCCCGTTCACTCTCTGCACGCTTTAATATCCCAACCAGTCTAATCCCACTCTCCCCCTCACTCCCCGCACCTTTAATATCCCACCCAGTCCAACCACACACTCCCCTTCACTCTCTGCACCATTTAATATCCCACACAGTCTAATCCCACTCTCCCCCTCACTCCCCACACACTTTAACGTCCCATCCAGTCTAATCCCACTCTCAGCCTCACTCCCCGCACCCTTTAATGTGACACCCAGTCAAATCCCACTCTCCATCTCACTCCCCACACCCTTTAATATCCCACCCAGTCAAAGCCCACTCTCCCCCTCACTCCCCGCACGCTTTAATATCCCATCCAGACTAATCCCACTATCAGCTTCACTACCCGCACCCTTTAATATCCCAACCAATCTAATCCCCCCTCCACCTCATTAACCGCACCCTTTAATATCCCACGCAGTCTAATCCCACTCTCCCCCCTCACTCCCCGCACCCTTCAATATCCCACCCAGTCTAATCCCACTCTCCCCCTCACTCCCCGCACCCTTTAATATCCCACCCAGTTGAGTCCCTCTCTGCCCCTCTCTCCCCGTACCCTTTAATATCCCAATCAGTCTAACCCCACTCTCCCCATCACTCCCCACACATTTAATATCCCACCCAGTCCAACCGCACACTCCCCTTCATTCTCTGCACCATTTAATATCCCACCCAGTCTAATCCCACTCTCCCCCTCACTCCCCGCACCCTTAATATCCCACGCAGTCTAATCCCACTCTCCCCCTCACTCCTCGCTCCCTTTAATATCCCACCCAGTCTAATCCCACTCTCTTCCTCACTCCCCGCACCCTTTAATATCCCACCCAGTCTAAACCCCAGCTCCCACTCACTACCCGCTCCGTTTAATAACTCACCGGGTCTAAACCCACTCTCCACTTCACTCCCCGTACCCTTTAGTATCTCAAACAGACTAATCCCACTCAACTCACTTCCGGCACCCTTTAATATCTCACCCAGGCTAAACCCACTCTCCCCTTCACTCCCCGCACCCTTTAATATCCCAAACAGTCTAATTCCCACTCTCCCCTTCACTCTCTGCACCCTTTAATAACACATCCAGTCTTATCCCACCATCCCTCTCACTCCCCACACTCTTTAATATCCCACCCAGTCTAATCCCACTCTCCCCCTCTCTCTCCACACACTTTAATGCCAACACATTCTAATCCCACTCTTCCCCTCACTACCCGCACCCTTTAATGTCTCACCCAGTCTAATCCCACTCTCCCACTCACTCCCCGCGCACTTTAATATCCCACCCAGTCTAATCCTTCTCTCCCCGCACCATTTAATATCCCAACCAGTCTAATACCAATCACCCCCGCGCTCCCCGCACCCTTTAATATCGCACCCGGTTGAGTCCCTCTCTGCCCCTCTCTCCCTGTACCCTTTAATATCCCAATCAGTCTAACCCCACTCTCCCCCTCACTCCCCGCACCTTTAATATCCCACCCAGTCAAATCCCACTCTCCTCCTCACTCCCCGCTCTATTTAATATTGCACCGAGTCTAATCCCACTCTCGCCCTCTCTCCCCACACCCTTAAATATCCCACACAGTCTAATCCGACTCTCCCCCTCATTCCCCGCACCCTTTAATATCCTACCCAGTCTAATCCCACTCTCCCCCTCACCCCTCTCTGCCTTTAATATCCCACCCAGACTAACCCCACTCTCCCACTCACCCCAATCTTCCTTTAATATCCCACATAGTCTAATCCCAGTCTCCCCCTCACCCACCTCTGCCTTAAATATCCCACCCAGTCTAATCCCACTCTCCCCCTCAATCCCCGCACCATTTAATATCCCACCCAGTCTAATCCCACTCTCCCCCCCTCACTCCGCACATCCTTTAATATCCCACCCAGTCTAATCCCACTCTCCCCCCCTCACTCCCCACATCCTTTAATATCCCACCCAGTCTAATCCCATTCCCCCCCTCACTCCCTGAACCTTTTAATATACCACCCAGTCAAATCTCCCTCTCCAACTCACTCCCCGCACACTTTAATATCCCACCCAGTCTATGCCCACTCTCCCGCTCACTCCCCACATCCTTTAATATCACATCCAGTCTAATCCCACTCTCCCCCTCACTCTCCACACCCTTTAAATCCCACCCAGTCTAATCCCACTCTCCCCCTCACTCCCCACACCCTTTAATATCCCACCCAGTCTAATCCCACTCTCCCCCTCACTCCCCGCACTATTTAATATCCCCCCAAGTCTAATCCCACTCCGCCCCTCATTCTCACATCCTTTAGTATCATACCCAGTCTAATCCCACTCTCCCCCATCAGTCCCCACATCCTTTAATATCCCACCCAGTCTAGTCCCACTCTCCCCCTCACTACCTGCACCGTTAAATATCCCACTCAGTCTAATTGCCCCCCCCTAACTCCCCGCACCATTCAATATCCCACCCAGTCTAATCCCACTCTCTCCAACACTCACCGCTCCCTTCAATATCGCACCCAGTCTAATCCCACTCTCCCCCTCACTCCCTGCTCCCTTTAATAACCCACCCAGTCGAATCCCTTTCTCCCCCTCACTCCCCGCACCATTTAATATCCCACCCAGTCTAATCCCACTCTCCCCCTCACTCCCTGCTCCCTTTAATAACCCACCCAGTCGAATCCCTTTCTCCCCCTCATTCCCCGCACCCTTTAATATCCCACCCAGTCTATGCCCACTCTCCCCCTCATTTCCCGCACCCTTTAATGTCCACCCGGTCGAATCCCTCTCTCCCCCTCACTCACCGTACCGTTTAATATCCCAAACAGTCTAATCCCACTCTCCCCCTCACTCCCTGCTCCGTTTAATATCCCACCCAGTCTAATCCCCCTCTATCCCTCACTTCCCGCACCCTTTAATACCCCATCCAGTCTAATCCCACTCTCCCCCTCACTCCCTGCTCCGTTTAATATCCCACCCAGTCTAATCCCCCTCTATCCCTCACTTCCCGCACCCTTTAATACCCCATCCAGTCTAATCCCACTCTCCCCCTCACTCCCTGCACCCTTTAATAACACACCCAGTCTAATCCCCCCTCCCCCTCACTACTAGCTCCCTTCAATATCCCACCCAGTCAAATACCACTCTCCCTCTCACTGCCCGCACTATTTAATATCCCCCCCAGTCTAATCCCACTCCCCACCTCATTCTCACATCTTTTAATATCCCACCCAGTCTAGTCCCACTCTCACCCTCATTCCATGCACACTTTTAATATCCCACCCAGTCTAATACCACTCTCCCTCTCACTACCTGCACCGTTAAATATCCCACTCAGTCAAATTGCACCCCCCCTAATTCCCCGCACCATTTAATATCCCACCCAGTCTAATCCCATTCTCCCTCTCACTCCCCACATCCTTTAATATCACATCTAGTCTAATCCCACTCTCCCCTTCATTCTCCGCACTCTCTAAATCCCACACAGTCTAAACCCACACTCCCCCTCACTCCCCGCACCCTTTAATAACCCACCCAGTCTAATCCCTCTCTCCCCCTCACTCACCGTACCATTTAATATCCCAACCAGTCTGACCCCACTCTCGCTCTCACTCCCCGCACACTTTAATGTCCCATCCTGCCTAATCCCACTCTCCCCTTCACTCCCTGCACCCTTTAATAACCACCCAGTCTAAACCCAGTCTCCCCCTCAATACCCGCCCCCTTTAATATCCCATTCTATCTAATCCCACTCTCCCCCTCACTCCCTGCTCCCTTTAATATCCCACCCAGTCTAATCCCACTCTCCCCCATATTCCCCGCACCATTTAATGTCCCATCCTGTCTAATCCCACTCTCCCCCTCACTCCCTGCACCCTTTAATAACCACCCAGTCTAAACCCAGTCTCCCCCTCACTACCCGCCCCCTTTAATATCCCATTCTGTCTAATCCCACTATTTGCCTCACTCCCTGCACCCTTTAATAACCACCCAGTCTAATCCCACTCTCCCCCTCACTCTGCACACGCTTTAATGTCCCACCCAGTCTAATACCACTCTCCCCCTCACTCCTCGCACCCTTTAATATCACACCCAGTCTAATCCCATTCTCCCTCTCACTCCCCAACATCCTTTAATATCCCACCCAGTCTATTCCCACTCTCCCTGCTCACTCCCCACATCCTTTAATATCCCATCCAGTCTAATCCCACTATCACCCTCACTACCCGCACCCTTTAATATCCCACCCAGTCAAATCCAATTCTCCCTCTCACTCCGCGCATCCTTTTATATACCACCCAGTCTAATCCCATTCTCCCACTCACTCCCCGCACCCTTTAATATCCCACCCAGTCTAATCCCACTCTCCACATCCTTTCCCACATCCTTTAAAATATCACACAGTATAATCCCATTCTCTCCCTCATTCCCCGTGCACTTTTATATCCCACCCAGTCTAATCCCACTATCCCCCTCACTCCCCACATCCTTTAATATCCCACCCAGTCTCATCCCACTTTCCCTCTCATTCACTGCAGGCTTTAATATCCCACCCAGTCTAATCCCACTCTCCCACTCACACTCCGCACCCATTAAAATCCCACCCAGTCTAGTCTAATCCCACTCTGCCCCTCACTACCCGCTCTCTTTAATATCCCACCCAGTCTAATCCCACTCTCCCCCTCACTCCCTACACCCTTTAATATCCCACCCGGTCTAATCCCACTCTCCCCCTCACTCCCCACATCATTTAATATCCCACCCAGTCTAATCCCACTCTCCCACTCACTCCCTACACCCTTTAATATCCCACCCGGTCTAATCCCACTCTCCCCCTCACTCCCTACACCCTTTAATATCCCACCCGGTCTAATCCCACTCTCCCCCTCACTCCCTACACCCTTTAATATCCCACCCGGTCTAATCCCACTCTCCCCCTCACTCCCCACATCATTTAATATCCCACCCAGTCTAATCCCACTCTCCCCCTCACTCCCTACACCCTTTAATATCCCACCCGGTCTAATCCCACTCTCCCCCTCACTCCCTACACCCTTTAATATCCCACCCGGTCTAATCCCACTCTCCCCCTCACTCCCTACACCCTTTAATATCCCACCCGGTCTAATCCCACTCTCCCCCTCACTCCCTACACCCTTTAATATCCCACCCGGTCTAATCCCACTCTCCCCCTCACTCC
Organism: Carcharodon carcharias; assembly: GCF_017639515.1. Taxonomy (NCBI): domain Eukaryota; kingdom Metazoa; phylum Chordata; class Chondrichthyes; order Lamniformes; family Lamnidae; genus Carcharodon; species Carcharodon carcharias. The sequence continues at coordinate 32,106 of NW_024470815.1, read as the reverse complement.
CTACACCCTTTAATATCCCACCCGGTCTAATCCCACTCTCCCCCTCACTCCCCACATCATTTAATATCCCACCCAGTCTAATCCCACTCTCCCTGCTCACTCCCCACATCCTTTAATATCACATCCAGTCTAATCCCACTCTCCCCCTCATTCTCCACACCCTTTAAATCCCACACAGTCTAAGCCCACACTCCCCCTCACTCCCCGCACACTTTAATATCCCACCCAGTCTAATCCCACTCTCCCCCTCACTCCCTGCTCCGTTTAATATCCCACCCAGTCAAATCCCACTCTCCCCCTCACTCCCTGCACCCTTTAATAACCACTCAGTCTAATTGCCCTCCCCCCCTAACTACCCGCACCCTTCAATATCCCACCCAGTCTAATCTCACTCTCTCCCTCACTCCCCGCTCCCTTTAATAACCCACCCAGTCGAATCCCTTTCTCCCCCTCACTCCCTGCAGCCTTTAATATCCCACCCAGTCTGTGCCCACTCTCCCCCTCATTTCCCGCACCCTTTAATAACCCACCCAGAATCCCTCTCACCCCCTCACTCACCACACCCTTTAATGTCCCAACCAGTCTGACCCCACTCTTGCCCTCACTTCCCGCACCCTTTAATATCCCATCCTGTCTAATCCCACTCTCTCCCTCACTCCCTGCACCCTTTAATAACCACCCAGTCTAATCCCACTCTCCCCCTTACTCCGCACACGCTTTAATGTCCCACCCAGTCTAATCCCACTCACACCTCTCTCCCCGCTCCCTTTAATATCCCCCCCCCGTCTAATCTACTCTCCCCCGTCACTTCCCGCTTCCTTCAATATCCCACCCAGTCTAATCCCACTCTCTCCCTCACTCCCAGCTCCCTTTAATACCGCAGCCAGTCTAATCCCACACTCCCCCTAACTCCCCACACCCTTTAATATCGAAAGCAGTCTAATCCCACACTCCCCCCTCAATCTACGCACCCGTAAATATGCAACACAGTCTAATCCCACTCTCACCCTCATTCCCACACCCTTTAATATCCCACCCAGTCTAATCCCACTCTCACCCTCATTCCCACACCCTTTAATATCCCACCCAGTCTAATCCCACACTCCATGTCTCCCCGCACACTTAAATATCCCTCCCAGTCTAATCTCATTCTCCTCCTCACTCCCCGCACCCTTTAATATCCCACCCAGTCGAATCCCACTCGCCTCCTCACTCCCCGCACCCTTTTAATATCGCACCCAGTTTAATCCCACTCTTCCCCCGCATCCTTTAATATCCCACCCAGTCTAATCTCATTCCCCCCATCACTCCCCACAACCTTTAATATACCACCCCGTCTAATCCCAATCTCCCCCAAACTCTCCGCACCCTTTTAATATCCCACCCAGTTTTATCCCACACTCCCCCTCACTCACCGCACCCTTTAATATCCCACCCAATCTTATCCCACTCTCCCTCTCAGTCCCCACATACTTTAATAACCACCCAGTCTTATCCCACTCTCCCTCTCACTCCCCGCACCCTTTAATATCCCACCCAGTCTAATCCCTTTCTCCCCCTCACTCCCTGCAGCCTTTAATATCCCACCCAGTCTAAGACCACTCTCTGCCTCACTCCCCACATCCTATAATATGCCACCCAATCTAAACCCACTCCCACCCTCAGTCCCCACACCCTTTAATATCCCACCCAGTCTAATCCCACTCTCATCCAAAATCCTCACTCCCTTTAATATCCCACCCAGTCTAAGCCCACTATCTCCCTCACTCCTCGCGCACTTTAATATCGCCAACAATCTAATCTCACTCACCCCCTCAATCCCCGTGCCCTTTAATATCCCACCCAGTCTAATCCCACTATCCTCCTCACTCTCCGCACCCATTAATATCCCACCCAGTCTAATTCCACTATCCCCCTCACTCTCCGCGTCCTTTGATATCCCACCCAATCAAATCCCCTTCTCCCCCTCACTACCCGCTCCCTTTAATATCCCAACCCGTCTAATCCCATTCTCCCACGCACTCCCCGCACCCTTTAATATCCCACCCAGTCGATTCCAACTCTCCCCCTCACTCTCCGCATCCTTTGATATCCCACCCAGTCCAATCCCTCTCTCCCCCTCATTCCCCACACCATTTAAAATATCACACAATCTAATCCCATTCTATCCCTCATTCACCGCACACTTTTATATCCCACCCAATCTAATCCCACTCTCCCCCTAACTCCCTGCACCATTAAATATCCCACCCAGTCTAATCCCACTCTCCTCTTCACTCCCCGCTCCCTTTAATATCCCACCCAGTCGAATCCCACTCTTCCCCTAACTCTCCGCACCCTTTGGTATCCCACCCAGTCGAATCCCACTCTCCCCCTCACTCCCCGCACCCTTTGTGTCCCACCTAGTCTAATCCCACTCACCCCTCACTCCCCGCGCCCTTTAATATCCCAGCCAAACTAATCCCACTATCCCCCCTCACTCCCCACATCCTTTAGTATCCCACCCAGTCTAATCCCTCTCTCTACCTCACTCCCCGCACCCTTCAATATCCAACTCAGTCTAATCCCACTCTCTCCCTCACTCCCCGCTCCGTTTAATATCCCACCCAGTCTAATCCCATTCTCCCCCTCACTTCCTGCACCCTTTAATATCCCACACAGTCGAATCCTAGTCTCCCCCTCACTCCCCACATCCTTTAATATACCACCCAGTCTAATCCCCCTCTCCCCAACACTGCTCGCACCCTTTGTGTCCCACCTAGTCTAATCCCACTCACCCCTCACTCCCCGCGCCCTTTAATACCCCACCCAGTCTAATCCCACTCACCCCTCACTCCCCGCGCCCTTTAATATCCCAGCCAAACTAATCCCACACTTCCCCCTCACTCCCGACATCCTTTAATATCACACCCAGTTTAATCCCCCTCTCCCCATCACTCCACGCTCCCTTTAATATCCCACCCAGTCAAATCCCACTCTCACTGTCATTCCCACACCCTTTAATATCCCACACAGTCTTATACCACTCTCCCCCTCACTCCCCACACCCTGTAATATCCCTCCCAGTCTAATCCCACACTCCCCATTTCCCTCTCTCCCTGCACCATTAAATATCCCACCCAGTCTAATCCCACTCTCGTGCTCGCTCGCCAGACCCTTTAATATCCCAACCAGTCTAATCCGACGCTCCACTCTCACTCCAGGCAACCTTTAATCACCCAATCAGTCTAATCCGACTCTCCATCCTCACTCTCCGCACCCTTTAATATCCCACCCAGACTTATCCCACTCGCCCTCTCACTCCCCGCACCCTTTAATATCCTACCCAGTCTAATCCGACACTCCCCTCTCTCCACACACCCTTTAATATCCTACCCAGTCTAACCCTACTCTCCCCCTCACTTCCAGCTCCCTTTAATATCCTACCCAGTCTAACCCTACTCTCCCCCTCACTTCCAGCTCCCTTTAATATCCTACCCAGTCTAATCCCACTCTCCCCCTCAATTCACACACCCTTTAATATCCTACCAAGTCTAATCCCACTCGCCCCCTCAATCCCCGCTTGCTTTAATATCCCAACAAGTCTAATCCTACTCTCCCCCTAACTCCCCGCACCCTTCAATATCCCACAAAGTCTAATCCCACTCTCACCCTCACTCCCCGCACCCTTTAATATCCCAGTCAGACTAATCCCACTCGTCCCTCATTCCCCACTCCATTTAATAGCCCACCCAGTCTAATCCCACTCTCCCCCTCACTCCCCACATCCTTTAATATCCTACCCAGTCTAATCACACTGTCCCCCTCACTCCCCGCACCCTTTAACCTCCCTTCCAGTCTAATCCAACTCTCCTCCTCACTCGCTGAACCATTCAATACCCAACCCAGACTAATCCCACTCTCTCCCTCTCTCCCCGCTCCCTTTAATATCCCACCCAGTCTAATCCCACTCTCTCCCTCACTCCCTGCACCGTTAAATATCCCACCCAGTCTAATCCCACTCTCCCCCTCACTCCCTGCACCGTTAAATATCCCACCCAGTCGAATCACCCTCTCCCCTTCACTCCCCGCTAACTTTAATATCCCACCCAGTCTAATCCCACTCTCCCCTAACTCCCCACACCCTTGAATATCCAAACCAGCCTAATCCCACATTACCTCCCTCTCCCCGAAGCCTTTACTATGCCACCCACTCTAATCCCACTCTCACCAACACTCCACGCACCCTTTAATATCGCACCCAGTCTAATACCACTCTCCCTCTCACTCACCGGAACCTTTAGTATACCACCCAGTCTAATCCCACTCCCCCTCACTCCCCGCACCATTTAATATCCCACCCATTCTAATCCCACTCTCCCACTCACTCCCCGCAACCTTTAATATCCCAACCAGTCTAATCCCACTCTCCCCCTAACTCACCGTACCCTTTAATATCCCACCCAGTCTAAACCCACTCTCCCTCTCACTCCCCGCACCCTCTAATATCCCACCCAGTCTAATCCCACTCTCCCCCTAACTCACCGTACCCTTTAATATCCCACCCAGTCTAAACCCACTCTCCCTCTCACTCCCCGCACCCTCTAATATCCCACCCAGTCTAATCTCACTCTCCCCCTCACTCCCCGCGCCCTTTAATATCCCACCCAGTCTATTACTACTATCCCGCTCACACCCTGCACCCTTTAATATCCCACCAAATCTAATCCCCTTCTCCCCCTCACTACCCACTCCCTTTAATATCCCACCCAGTCTAATCCAACTCTCCACCTCACTCCCCGCATCCTTTAATATCCCACACAGTCTGATCCCACTCTCCCTCTCACTCCCCGCACCCTTTAATATCCCACCCAGTCTAATCCCACTCTCCCTCTCACTCCCCGTACCCATTAATATCCCACCCAGTCTAATCCCACTCTCCCCCTAACTCGACGCACCCTTCAATATCCCACCCAGTCTAATTCCACTCTCTCCCTCACTCCCCGCTCCCTTCAATATCCCACCCAGTCTAATTCCACTCTCTCCCTCACTCTCTGCACCCTTTAATATCCCACCCAGTCTAATCCAACTCTCCCCGTCACACGCCGCATCCTTTAATATCCCACCCAGTCTAATCCCAATCAACTCACTATCCATTCACTGTAATATCCCACCCAGTCTAATCCCACTCTCCCCCTCACTCCCCGCACCCTTTAATATCCCACCCAGTCTAATGTCACTCAACTCACTCCCCGCTCACTTTAATATCGCACCCAGTCTAATCCCACTCTCCCCCTCACTCCCTGCACCGTTAAATATCCCACCCAGTCTAATACCCTTCTCCCCCTAACTCCCTGCACCCTTCAGTATCCCACCCAGTCTAATCCCACACTCCCCCTCTCTCCCCGCTCACTTTCATATCCCACTCAGTCTAATCCCACTCTCCACCCTCACTACCCACATCCTTTAAAATCCATCCCAGTCGAATCCCACTCTCCCCCTCACTCCCCGCGCCCTTTAATATCCCATCCAGTCTAATCCCACTCTTCCCCTCACTACCCGCACCCTTTAATATCCTATCCAGTCTAATCCCACTCTCCCTCTCACTCCCTGCACCGTTAAATATCCCACCCAGTCTAATCCCACTCTCCCCCTCACGCCCTGCACCCTGTAATATACAACCCAGCCTAATCCCACATTACTTTCCTCTCCCCGCAGCCTCTACTATGCCACCCAGTCTAATTCCACTCTCACCCTCATTCCCACACCCTTTATTATTCCACCCAGTCTAATCCCACACTCACCAACACACCACGCGCTCTTTAATATCCCACCCAGTCTAATACCACTCTCCCTCTCACTCCCCAGACCCTTTTGTATATCACCCACTCTAATCCCACTCTCCCACCTTCACTCCCCACATCCTTTAATATCCCACCCACTCTAATCCCACTCTCCCCACTTCACTCCCCACACCTTCTAATATCCCACCCAGTCTAATCCCACTATCTCCCTCACTCCCCGCACCCTTTAATATCCCAATCAGTCTTATCTGACTCTCCCCCTCCCTCCCCGCTCGCTTTAATATCCCACCCAGTCTATTCCCACTATCCCCCTCACTCCCCGCACCCTTTAATATCCCACTAAATCTAATGCCCTTCTCCCCCTCACTACCCGCTCCCTTTAATATCCCACCCAGTCTAATCCCACTCACCCTCTCACTCCCCGTACCCATTAATATCCCACCCTGTCTAATCCCACTCTCCCCCTCACTCCCCACACCCTTTAATATCTGACCCAGTCTAATCCCACTCTCCCCCTCACCCCCCGCTCCCTTTAATGTCATAGCCAGTCAAATCACACTCTCCCCCTAACTCTACGCACCCTTCAATATCCCACCCAGTCTAAACCCACTCTCCCCCTCACTCCCCGCACCCTTTAATATCCCTCCCAGTCTAATCTCACTCTCCCCCTCATTCCCCACACCCTTTAATATCCTACCCAGTCTAATCCCACTCTCCCCCTAATACCCAAACCCTTTAATATCCCACCCAGTCTAATCCCACTCTCCCCCTCACTCCCCGCACCCTTTAATATCCCTCCCAGTCTAATCCCACTCTCCCCCTAATACCCAAACCCTTTAATATCCCACCCAGTCGAATCCCTCTCTCCCCCTAACTCACCATACCCTTGAATATCCCAACCAGTCTAATCCCATTCTCCCACTCACTCCTCACACCCTCTAATATCCCACTCAGTCTAATCCCACTCTCGTCCTCACTCCTCGCTCCCTTTAATATCCTACCCAGTCTAATCCCACTCTCCCCCTCACTCCCCGCACCATTTAATATCCCACCCAGTCTAATCCCACTCTCCCCCTCACTCCCCGCACCCTTTAATATCCCACCCAGTCTAATCCCACTCTCCCCCTCACTCCCCGCACCCTTTAATATCCCACCCAGTCTAATCCCACTCTCCCCCTCACTCCCCGCACCCTTTAATATCCCACCCAGTCTTATCCCACTCTCCCCCTCACTCCCCGCACCCTTTAATATCCCACCCAGTCTAATCGCACTCACCTGCTCACTCCCCACACCCTTTAATATCCCACCCAGTCTAATCCCACTCTCCCCCTCACTCCCCGCACCCTTCAATATCCCACCCAGTCTAATCCCACACTCTCCCTCACTCCCACACCCTTTAATATCCCACCCAGTCTAATCCCATTCTCCCCCTCACTCCCTGCACCATTAAATATTCAACCCAGTCTAATCCCCCTCTCCCACTCGCTCCCCGCACCCTTCAATATCCCACCCAGTCTAATCTCACTCTCCCCCTCACTCCCCGCACCCTTCAATATCCCACCCAGTCTAATCCCACTCTCCCCCTCACTCCCCACACCCTTTAATATCCCACCCAGTCTAATCCCACTCAACTCAATCCCCGCTCCCTTTAATATCCCACCTAGTCTAATCCCACGCTCCCCCTCACCCCCCGCAGGCTTTAATATCCCACCCAGTCTAGTCCCACTCTCCCTCTCTCTCCCCACACGCATTAATATCCAACCCAGTCTAATCCCACTCTGCCGCTCGCTCGCCGCACTCTTAAATATCCCAACCAGTCTAATCCGACTCTCCACTTGCACTCCCCGCACACTTTAATCTCCCACACAGTCTAATCCCACTCTCCCCCTCACTCCCCGCACCCATTAATATGACACCCAGTCTAATCACACTCTCACCCTCATTCCCAGCCTTTAATATCGCACCCAGTCTAATCCCACTCTCCCCCTCTCTCCCCACACCCTTTAATATCCCACCCAGTCTAATCCCACTCTCCTCCTCATTCCCCACGCCCTTTAATATCCCACCCAGTCTAATCCCACTCTCCTCCTCATTCCCCACGCCCTTTAATATCCCACCCAGTCTAATCCCACTCTCCTCCTCATTCCCCACGCCCTTTAATATCCCACCCAGTCTAATCCCACTCTCCTCCTAATTCCCCGCACCCTTTAATATCCCAGCCAGTCTAATCCCACACTCCCCCTCACACCCCATCCTATAATATGCTACCCAGTCTAAAACCACTCTCCCTCCCACTCACTGCACCCTTTAATATCCCACCCAGTCTAATCCCACTCTCCCCCTCACTGCCCGCACCCTTTTAATATCCCACCCAGTCTAATCCCATTCTCCCACTCACTCCCCGCGCCCTTTAATATCCCAGCCAGTCTAATCCCACACTCCCCCTCACACCCCATCCTATAATATGCTACCCAGTCTAAAACCACTCTCCCTCCCACTCACTGCACCCTTTAATATCCCACCCAGTCTAATCCTTCTCTCCCCGCAACCTTTAATATCCCAACCAGTCTAATACCAATCACCCCCGCACTCCCCGCACGCTTTAATATCCAACCCAGTCTAATCCCACTCTCCCCTTCACTATCCGCACCCTTTAATATTCCACCCAGTCTAATCCCACTCTCCTCCTCACTCCCCGCTCCCTTTAATATCCCACCCAGTCTAATCTCACTCTCCCCTTCACTACCCACACCCTTTAATATCCCACCCATTCTAATCCCACTCTCCCATTCACTCCCCGAAGCCTTTAATATCCCACCCAGTCTAATCCCACTGTCCTCCTCACTCCCCACACCCTTTAATATCCCACCCAGTCTAATCCCACTCTCTTCGTCAATCCCCACGCTCTTTAATATTCCACCCAGTCTAATCCCACTCTCCCACTCACTCCCCACACACTTTAATATCCCACCCAGTCTAATCGTTCTCTCCCCGCACCCTTTAATATCCCAACCAGTCTAATACCAATCACCCCCGCACTCCCCGCACCCTTTAATATCGCACCCGGTTGAGTCCCTCTCTGCCCCTCTCTCCCCGTACCCTTTAATATCGTAACCAGTCTAACCCCATTCTCCCCATCACTCCCTGCACTTTTAATATCCCACCCAGTCCAACCCCACACTCCCCTTCACTCTCTGCACCATTTAATATACCACCCTGTCTAATCCCACTCTCCCCCTCACTCCCCACACCCTTTAATATCCCACCTAGTTTAATCCCTCTGTGCCTCTCACTCAGATCTCTCCTGTGACCTGCCTTGTGGTTGCTTTACCTTGTCGCCAAACCATAAATGCTATTTGAGGTTCAGATCTGTGTGCCGGGCAAGAAAGCCAGCAATCACAGCTTCCAGCCACTAGGGATAAGCTCAACGGAGGCAAATTCTCGGTCCAATCGAATGTGTCAACATGGTTCTCTCCCAAGCCAGTATATCCTTCATGGGATTTAATGTATTAGGAGCAGGGGGAGCCCATTCAGCCCCTCGAGGCTGCTCCACCATTCAATAAGATCATGGCTGATCTGAATGTAATCTCACATTCCCGTCCACGCCCCGATAACCTTTCACCCCCTAGTTAATCAAGAATCTACCTCCCTCGGCCTTAAGAATACTCAAAGACTCTGCTTCCACCACCTGTTGAGGGAGAGAGTTCCAAATACTCACCACCTTCTGAGAGAAAAAATTTCTCCTCATCTCTGTCCTAAATGGGCGACCCCTTATTTTCAAACAGTGACCCCCCCCCCCGCCTCATTCTAGATTCTCCCACAAGAGGAAACATCGTCTCCACATCCCCCCTGTCCAACACCCCTCAGGATCTTAAATGTTTCAATAAGATCACCTCTCATTCTTCCAACCTCCAATGGGGTAGAGGCCCAGCCAGTGCGACCTGTCCTCGTAAGAAGGTGGTGGTGAGCTGCCTTCCTGAACCGCTGCAGTCCCTGTGATGTAGGTACACCCACGGCGCTGTTAGGGAGGGAGTTCCAGGATTTTGTCCGTGTGGTGTAGGTACACCCACGGCGCTGTTAGGGAGGGAGTTCCTGGATTTTGTCCCTGTGATGTAGGTACACCCATGGCGCTGTTAGGGAGGGAGTTCCAGGATTTTGTCCACGGTGTAGGTACAGCCACGGCGCTGTTAGGGAGGGAGTTCCAGGATTTTGTCCCGTGTGGTGTAGGTACACCCACGGTGCTGTTAGGGAGGGAGTTCCGGGATTTTGCCCGTGTGGTGTAGGTACACCCACGGCGCTGTTAGGGAGGGAGTTCCAGGATTTTGTCCATGTGGTGTAGGTACACCCACGGCGCTGTTAGGGAGGGAGTTCCAGGATTTTGTCCGTGTGGTGTAGGTACACCCACGGCGCTGTTAGGGAGGGAGTTCCGGGATTTTGCCCGTGTGGTGTAGGTACACCCACGGCGCTGTTAGGGAGGGAGTTCCAGGATTTTGTCCCGTGTGGTGTAGGTACACCCACGGCGCTGTTAGGGAGGGAGTTCCAGGATTTTGTCCCATGTGGGGTAGGTACACCCACGGCGCTGTTAGGGAGGGAGTTCCAGGAACTCACCAAGGCTCCTTCGACAGCACCTTCCAAACCCACGACCACCACCATCTAGAAGGACAAGGGCAGCAGATACATGGGAACACCCCCACCTGGAAATTCCCCTCCAAGTACCTCACCATCCTGACTTGGAAATATATCGGCCGTTCCTTCACTGTCACTGGGTCAAAATCCTGGAACTCCCTCAGCCAGGGTTCCTGCTCCTGATCACTGTCCAATGATCCCTGGGTTAGAGAGAGGGGAAATCAGCCAGGGTTCCTGTTCCTGATCACTGTCCAATGATCCCTGGGTTAGAGAGAGAGGGGAAATCAGCCAGGGTTCCTGTTCCTGATCACTGTAAGGTGATCCCTGGGTTAGAGAGAAAGGGGAAATCAGCCAGGGTTCCTGCTCCTGATCACTGTCCAGTGATCCCTGGGTTAGAGAGAGAGGAAATCAGCCAGGGTTCCTGCTCCTGATCACTGTCCAGTGATCCCTGGGTTAGAGAGAGGGGAAATCAGCCAGGGTTCCTGCTCCTGATCACTGTCCAGTGATCCCTGGGTTAGAGAGAAAGGGGAAATCAGCCAGGGTTCCATGCTCCTGATCACTGTCCAGTGATCCCTGGGTTAGAGAGAGAGAGGGGAAATCAGCCAGGGTTCCTGCTCCTGATCACTGTCCAGTGATCCCTGGGTTAGAGAGAAGGGAAATCAGCCAGGGTTCCTGCTCCTGATCACTGTCCTGTCACTGTCTAGTTTAATTTAGAATGGCAGGGGGATGGGAACCTGAGCAGTGAGACAGAGGAGGGGAAACAAGGAGAGAAACAAAGAGACAGAAAAGGAAGAAGCAATAGTGGAAGGCAAAAACTCATGGGCAAAAATCAAATGGGGTCATAGCACAAAATAAAGCTACGTTGACTAACAAGGGTAAATAAACAATCCTAACAGCATTGTATCTTAATGTTGCAGCATTCACAATAGGATAGATGTATTAACAGCGCAAATACATATAAATGGTTATGATATGGTTGCAATTATAGAGACATTCCCTCACGCAAGTTCTTAAACAAATTGATACGGGGAGTGACAAGGTATTGGAGGTGTTGGCAGGCTTAAAAGTGGACAAATCCCCAGCTCCAGTGATTTGTGTCCCAGACTGCTGAGGGAGGCAAGGGAGGAGATCACTGGGCTCTGACCCAAATTTTTAATTCCTCTCTGGCCACGGGGGAGGTGCCAGAGGTCTGGAGAACAGCTAACGTGGTTCCGCTATTTAAGAAGGGTTGTAGAGATAAGCCAGGGAACTACAGGCCAGTGAGTCTCACGTCAGTGGTAGGGAAACTATTGGAGAAAATTCAGAAGGAGAGCATCTATCTCCACTTGGAGAGGCAAGGTTTGATCCGGGATAGTCAGCATGGCTTTGTCACAGGGAGGTCATACCTAACAAATTGGATTGAATTTTTTGATGAGGTGATCAGGTGTGTAGATGAGGGTAGTGCAGTTGATGTAGTTTATATGGATTTCAGCAAAGCCTTTGACAAGGTCATACATGGGAGACTTATAAAGGAGGCAAATGCCCCATAGGATACAGGGTAATTTGATAAGGTGGATTCAAAATGGGCTTAGTTGTAGGAGACAGAAGGTGATGACAGAAGGATGCTTTAGTGACTGGAAGCCAGTGTTCAGTGGTGTACCACAGGGATCTGTGCTGGGTCCCCTATTATTCGTCATTTATATAAACGATATAGGTGACTATGTGAGGGGTAGGATTAGTAAGTTTGCGGATGACACAAAGATTGGCCGGGTGGTTAACAGTGAGGTTGAGTGTCTTGGGCTAAACATGGTAAATACCCTCCTCAAACCAATATCAGACCCCCTTACACATGATAAATACCCCCCTCAAACCAATATCAGACCCCCTTACACATGATAAATACGCCCCTCAAACCAATATCAGACCCCCTTACACATGATAAATACCCCCCTCAAACGAATATCAAACCCCCGGTACACATGGTAAATACCCCCTCAAACGAATATCACACCCCCCCTTACACATGGTAAATACCCCCCTCAAACCAACATCAGACCCCCCCTTACACATGGTAAATACCCCCTCAAACCAACATCAGATCCTCCTTACACATGGTAAATACCCCCTCAAACCAACATCAGACCCCCACTTACACATGGTAAATACCCCCTCAAACCAATATCAGGCCCCCTTACACATGGTAAATACCCCCTCGAACCAATATCAGACCCCCTTACACATGGTAAATACCCCCTCAAACCAATATCAGACCCCCCCTTACACTTGGTAAATACCCCTTTCAAACCACCATCAGACCCTTCTTACACATGGTAAATACCCCCTCAAACCAATATCAGACCCCCCCTTACACATGGTAAATACCCCCTCAAACCAATATCAGGCCCCCTTACACATGGTAAATACCCCCTCGAACCAATATCAGACACCCTTACACATGGTAAATACCCCCTCAAACCAATATCAGACCCCCCCCTTACACATGGTAAATACCCCTTTCAAACCACCATCAGACCCTTCTTACACATGGTAAATACCCCCTCAAACCAATATCAGATCCCCCCTTACACATGGTAAATACCCCCTCAAACCAATATCAGACCCCCCCTTACACATGGTAAATACCCCCCTCAAACATAGATCAGACCACCTTACACATGGCAAATGCCCCCTCAAATGAATATCAAACCCCCCCTTACACATGGTAAATACCCCCTCAAATGAATATCAAACCCCCCCCTTACACATGGTAAATACCCCCTCAAACCAACATCAGACTCCCCCTTACACATGATAAATACCCCCTCGAACCAATATCAGACCCCCTTACACATGGTAAATACCCCTTTCAAACCACCATCAGACCCTTCTTACACATGGTAAATACCCCCTCAAACCAATATCAGACCCCCCCTTACACATGGTAAATACCCCCCTCAAACCAATATCAGACCCCCTTACACATGGTAAATACGCCCCTCAAACCAGCGTCAGACCCCCTTACACATGGTAAATACCCCCTCAAACCAATATCAGACCCCCCCTTACACATGGTAAATACCCCCTCAAACCAATATCAGACCCCCCCTTACACATGGTAAATACCCCCTCAAACCAATATCAGACCCCCTTACACATGGTAAAAACCCCCTCAAACCAATATCAGACCCCCCCTTACACATGGTAAATACCCCTTTAAGAGGAGCAGGTGCCCTTCCCCTCGGCTGTGCCTTACCAGGAACAGGGCGTTGAGCATGATGATGACTGCGATGGCCGTGCCGAATGAGTTGAGGAGGAGCTGACCCAGGTATTCGCAGCAATCGCCCCCGGACGCTTTGGAACAGGGGTGCCCGGGGTCACCCACGTTCAGACCCCTCCAGGGAAGGAAGTAAGCCATGGGGGCTGGGCGCGTAGGTGAGGCTCTCCGACCTGCGGACACACTGCTTGGGGAAGGAGGGGGTTTGGAGGAGTGGGGGTTGGGGAAGGAAGAGGGAGTGAGAGGTCACCTGGGTCTCTTGTCTCTTATTCTCTCTCTCTCAATCTCCCTCTCTCTCTCTCTCACTCCCTCCTCTTTCTTCCGGGCTGACTTGGTGGCTCACTTGTGGGATCTTCCTCTGCACTTGCCTCTGCTTTGCCTTTGCCTCTGATGCTGCTCAGGCCTTGCTTGAAGCCCCCAGTTTATAAGGGTCCTGTCACTCAACAGGTCATTGTGATCTGGTACCCGCCTCAGGGGGTTGGCCTTTATGAGGCAGCTGCCTCACCTTGAAAAGTGAGGGAGGGGGAGGGGGGCAATGCTCACAACAAAGGGGCAAATATGCAAAAGGCAACTCGTACAAGAGACCCCTACCCCTTGCCCCAGGCCCTGGTCAACAGGGGAAGTGCTGAGCAGGGGTTGCGGAAGAAGGGATTTGACCTGAAATGTCTCTGAAGGGATTTGCAGTTGTTGCCTTCTCCATGAGGGCAACTTGCACCATCAGGAGGTGCCCCTGGGTGGGGCAAAGGAGGGTCGCACAGCACCAACACCGCCCACCACCCCCCCCCCCTCCCCCACCACACACACACACACCTTCCCCCTGCCAAATCAGTGAATGGATAAGTACAGCACAGGGTTGGATACAGAGTAAATCTCCCTATACACCGTCCCCATCAAACACACCCAGGACAGGTACAGCACGGGGTTAGATACAGAGTAAAGCTCCCTCTACACTGTCCCCATCAAACACTCCCAGGACAGGTACAGCACGGGGTTAGATACAGAGTAAAGCTCCCTCTAAACTGTCCCCATCAAACACTCCCAGGGCAGGTACAGCACGGGGTTAGATACAGTGTAAATCTCCCTATACACTGTCCCCATCAAACACTCCCAGGACAGGTACAGCATGGGGTTAGATACAGAGTAAAGCTCCCTCTACACTGTCCCCATCAAACACTCCCAGGACAGGTACAGCACGGGGTTAGACACAGAGTAAAGCCCACTCTATACTGTCCCCATCAAACACTCCCAGGACAGGTACAGCACAGGGTTAGACACAGAGTAAATCTCCCTCTACACTGTCCCCATCAAACACTCCCAGGACAGGTACAGCATGGGGTTAGATATAGAGAGATGCCATTCACCTCTTGGGTCTTGGGCAGGGATTGATCTGTAGGCCAGAGTGGGTGAGAAGACTAGTGATTGACCCTCTGCGCCCAATGTCTTTCAGATTTTCCATTTCAAATAAAAGCAAAAATGCTGTGGGCGCTGGAAATCTGAAACAATAACAGAAAATGCCGGAACAACTCAGCAGGTCTGACAGCTTCTCCGGAGAGAGAACCAGAGTTAACGTTTTGATTCCGTATGACCCGCTTTCAGAGCTGAAGAGAAACTGACATATGATGAAATTTATACTGTTTAAGGGGGTGGTGCAGATGGAGCTGGTTGGATCAGTGATAGGTTAGGTCAAAGCGGGATCGACAAAAGATGTCATCAACAGTGCAGCTCTCCCTTGGTACTTGCACCGAAGGGAGTGTCGGCCTGGATTATGGAGCTCAAATCCTAGAGTATATACATCTCCCTCCGACGGTGCAGCACTCCCTCAGTACTGGCACCGGGGGTAGAGTGTCGGCCTGGATTATGGAGCTGAAATCCTAGAGTATATACATCTCCCTCCGACAGTGCAGCACTCCCTCAGTACTGACCCTGACAGTGCAGCACTCCCTCAGTACTGGCACCGGGGAGAGTGTCGTCCTGGATTACGGAGCTCAAATCCTAGAGTATATACATCTCCCTCCGACAGTGCAGCACTCCCTCAGTACTGGCACCAGAGTGGGGGCCTGGATTATTAAGTGGTTAGTGCTAATAGTGGCATAAAGGTAAGAAAGCAGAATGTGATTACAGCAGAACCTGGGTCGTATTGTGTGAAAGAACAACATGGAGTGATGGCCCTATGGGGAATGGGATGGGGGGAGGGTGTGGTGGTGGGGAAAATGAAGATAGAAAATGGGAGAAGAAGGGGATACAAGCACAGGATAAATGAATAAAAATAAAAAAATAAAAAATAAAAATGAATGTAGAAGGAAGGGGATTAATGAAGGGGGTGAAGATGGAAGAGAGAGATCATGGTCTGAAGTTGTTGAAATCTGCATTACAAATATCTCGGTGAATTCTTTGTGAGACTGGGCTGAGCGGAATCTGCTGGTAGTCGAATGGTTTCTCAGACTCTGATCCGAGCTCAGTCCCTACTTCGCGGGCACGGATCCCTGAAACTCCACGCAAAGGAAGATCCCACAAACGTTATCAGGTCCAATGGTGTGATTTTCTGGGTTTTTTGCAACAACAGTAATGACTGTGGCCCCTGGGAGTCCAGGAGAATAGGCTTGGCAAAGCCCTTCAACAGCAGCATGGGAGAGCGTCTCGGTATATGGCCGCCTGCCTCTCAGTCAGAGGGATCAGGGTTCAAATCCACTCCCCCTGGTGCCAGTACTGAGGGAGTGCTGCATTGTCGGAGGTAGATGTATATACTCTAGGATTTGAGCTCCATAATCCAGACTGACACTCCCCCCGGTGCCAGTACTGAGGGAGTGCTGCACTGTCGGAGGTATATATACTCTTGGACAATCAACAGCCTGACATAGTCATCCTCACGGAATCATATCTCACAGATAATGTCCCAGACACCACCATCACCATCCCTGGGTATGCCCTGTGCCACAGGCAGGCAGACCAAGCAGAGGTGGCAGCACAGTGGTATACAGGCGGGAGGGAGTTGTCCTGGGAGTCCTCAACATCGACTTCAGACCCCGTGATTTCTCATGGCATCAGGTCAAACATGGGCAAGGAAACCTCCTGCTGATTACCGTGTACCGCCCTCCCTCAGCTGATGAATCAGTGCCCCTCCATGTTGAACACCACTTGGAGGAAGCACTGAGGGTGGCAAAGGCGCAGAATGTACTCTGGGTGTCCATCACCAAGAGTGGCTCAGTAACACCACTACTGACCAAACTGGCCGCATCATAAAGGACATAGCTGCTAGGCTGGGTCTGCAGCAGGTGGTGAGGGAACCAACAAGAGGGGAAAGCACACCTGACCTCATCCTCACCAACCTGCCTGCTGCAGATACATCTGTCCATGACAGTATCGGTAGGAGTGACCACCACGCAGGCCATGTGGAGATGAAATCCCGGCTTCACATTGAGGATACCCTCCATCGTGTTGTGTGGCATTACCACCGTGCTAAATGGGATAGATTTCAAACAGATCTAGCAGCTCAGAACTGGGCATCCATGAGGTGCTGTGGGCCATCAGCAGCAGCAGAATTGGACTCGAACACAATCTGTAACCTCGCGGCCCTGCATATCCCCCACTCTACCATTACCATCAAGCCAGGGGATCGGCCCTGGTTCAGTGAAGAGTGGAGGGCATGCCAGGAGCAGCACCAGGCCTACCTAAAAATGAGGCATCAACCTGGTGAAGCTACAACACAGGACTACTTGTGTGCCAAATACCATAAGCAGCAAGTGATAGGCAGAGCCAAGTGATCCCACAACCAATGGATCAGATCCAGGATGTGCAGTCCTGTCACATCCAGTGGTGAATGGTGGTGGACAATTAAATAACTCGCTGGGTGAGGAGGCTCCACAAATATCCCCATCCTCAGTGATGGAGGAGCCCAGCACATCAGTGCAAAAGATAAGGCTGAAGCATTCGCTACAATCTTCAGCCAGAAGTGCTGAGTGGATGATCCATCTCGGCCTCCTCCGGAGGTCCCCAGCATCACAGGTGCCAGTCTTCAGCCAATTTGATTCACTCCATGCGATATCAAGAAACAGCTGAAGGCACTGGATGCTGCAAAGTCTTTGGGCCCTGACAATATTCCGGCAATAGTACTTGTCACCACTCACTGGGGATGTTGCGCTCTCATATTCAGCCCCGACAAATGTGAAAAGTTTGATTATGCCACCAGATTGCCCCAATTTCTACCCAACTGTTTGATATAGGTGAACAGAATACACGTGCCAGGTTTTTCACCTTAATAATTAATAACTGTTCATTGAACAAACTGTCATTAACCAGCGGCAAAAGCAAGAAATATGAACTGATCATTTTATAACACTATAACTTAAACTCTGCCCCTTCTTAAATCCGCTTAGACACACAGACAAGACACAAAAAAACATGGATTTTAAGGGTGGGATAACATAGCTTAATAGCACCAATTCCAGAGTACAAGATTCGCTGAGTTGATTTTGATCGATGTCTTCCCAAATTTCTCTTAGTTCTTTGTTGACGACACGAGGTGGTCTTCCAGCACGTTCAGTATTTAGTTCACTGGTTGAGCACTTGCCTTTCAATGTCTCTAACAGTGATTTTCCCCTATGGCTCTTGACAGGGGTTTTCTGAGAGGGAGCAGGTTATAGAGGTATGAGGAGGAAAAAATAAAGCCAGCTAGCTATTATTGTGGAATTACTGGAATCTTCCGTACACAGCAGAGAGAGAGGTTTTAGGTCTTTTTCCTTTCAGGCTAGGAGCTATTCTGCTGCACTGCTCTCACACAAAACCTGGTCACCTAGTCAGGAGCCAATTAAAAGGTTGTTGCCAGGCAGCTCCCTTGGTCCAGGCACCTTTCCGGCACCATTCTGTCTTTCATGGCACATGCTGTTCCAGGACTGCAACATTGTATATATCTCTCATCCTGTTCCAGTGGACACATCTTTCAACTTGCAGTCATAGTAATTTTAATCCCCAGTCCAGCAAAAATAAAAAGGTATGTTCCTTAGATACCAGAGACTTGTGCTCCAGAACTTGCCGTGCCCCTAGCCAAGCTGTTCCAGTACTGGCATCTATCCGGCTATGTGGAAAATTGCCCTGGTATGTCCTGTACACAAAAAGCAGGACAAATCCAACCCAGCCAATTACCGCCCATCAGTCGGCTCTCCATCAGTGAAGTAATGGAAAGAGTCATTCAACAGAGTCATCAAGCAGCACTTGCTTAGCAATAATCTGCTCACTAACACCCAGTTTGGGTTCTGTCAGGGCCACGCAGACCCTGACCTCATTACAGCCTTGGTTCAAACATGGACAAAAAAGCTGAACTCCTGCGGTGGGGTGAGAGTCACTGCCCTTGACATCAAGGCAGCATTTGACCAAGTGTGGCATCGAGGAGCCCTGGCAAAACTGGAGTCAATGGGAATCAGGGGGAAAACTCTCCACTGGTCAATCATACTTAGCACAAAGGAAGATGGTTGAGGTTGTTGGAGGTCTGTCATTTCAGCTCCAGGACATCACTGCAGGAGTTCCTCAGGGTAGTGTCCTCGGCCCAACCATCTTCAGCTGCTTCATCAATGACCTTCCTTCCATCATAAGGTCCAAAGTGGGGATGTTCGCTGATGATAGGACAATGTTCAGCACCATTCCCGGCTCCTCAGAGACTGAAGCAGCCCATGTCCAAATGCAGCAAGACCTGGACAATATCAAGCTTGGGCTGACAAGTGGCAAGTAACATTCATGCCACAGTGTATTTAAGATCGAGATAGATAGATTCTTGATTGGTAAGGGGATCAAAGGTTACGGGAGAATGCGGGAGAATGGGGTTGAGAAACTTATCAGCCATGATTGAATGGCGGAGCAGACTCGATGGGCTGAATGGCCTAATTTCTGCTCCTATGTCTTATGGTCATACAAGTCCCAGGCAATGACCATCTCCATCAAGAGAGAATCTTACTATCGCCCCTTGATGTTCAAAGGCATTACCTTCACTGAATCCCTCACTAGCATCCTGGAACTTACCATTGACCAGACACTGAACTGGACCAGTGTGCTGCAAGAGCAGGTCAGAGGCTGGGAATCCTGCGGACAGTAACTCACCTCCTGACTCCCCAAAGCCTGTCCACCATCTACAAGGCGCAAGGCAGGAGGGTGATGGGATACTCCCCACTTGCCTGGATGAGTGCAGCTCCCACAACACTCAAGAAGCTCAACACCGTCCAGGACAAAGCAGCCCTGCTTGATCGGCCCCCCATCCACAAACATTCACTCCCTCCACCACCGACGCACAGTAGCAGCAGTGTGTGTACCATCTACAAGATGCACTGCAGCAACTCACCAAGGCTCCTTCGACAGCACCTTCCAAACCCACGACCTCTACCATCTAGAAGGACAAGGGCAGCAGATACATGGGAACACCCCCACCTGGAAGTTCCCCTCCAAGTCACTCACCATCCTGACTTGGAAATATATCGGCCGTTCCTTCACTGTCACTGGGTCAAAATCCCGGAACTCCCTCCCTAACAGCGCCGTGGGTGTACCTACACCACAAGGACAAAATCCTGGAACTCCCTCCCTAACAGTGCCGTGGGTGTACCTACACCACATGGACAAAATCCTGGAACTCGCTCCCTAACAGCGCCGTGGGTGTACCTAAACCACACGGACAAAATCCTGGAACTCCCTCCCTAACAGCGCCGTGGGTGTACCTATACCACACGGACAAAATCCTGGAACTCGCTCCCTAACAGCGCCGTGGGTGTACCTATACCACACGGACAAAATCCTGGAACTCCCTCCCTAACAGCGCCGTGGGTGTACCTACACCGCACGGACAAAATCCTGGAACTCCCTCCCTAACAGCGCCATGGGTGTACCTACACCACATGGACTGCAACGGTTCAAGAAGGCAGCTTGCCACCCCCTTCCTAAGGGCAATTAGGGATGGGCAATAAATGCCGGTCCCGGTCAGTGAAGACCACTTCCCGTGAATCAAAAAAAAGACTTGGGCTCCATAATCCAGGCCGACACTCCCCCGGTGCCAGTACTGAGGGAGTGCTGCACTGTCGGAGGGAGATGTATATACTCTAGGATTTGAGCTCCATAATCCAGGCTGATTCTTCCCCCGGTGCCAGTACTGAGGGAGTGCTGCACTGTCGGAGGGAGATGTATATACTCTAGGAACTGAGCTCCATAATCCAGGCCGACACTCCCCCCGGTGCCAGTACTGAGGGAGTGCTGCACTGTCAGGGTCAGTACTGAGGGAGAGCTGCACTGTCGGAGGTAGTGCCATCTTTCAAATGAGGTTAAGATTAGGTGACCTGTAAGTGGGTGTAAAACATGGGGGAACATTGTGAAGGGGAGCATGGGGGGAGGGGGGTCAGTATGGTAAGGTTGACGGGCAGTGTCTCTGGGTTGTCCCGGGCTCTGCAGCTTCGATAGAGGGTAGGAGGAAAGGAACAGGGAGAGGGAATGGTAGAAGGAGTAAAGGAAGGGACAGAGAGGGGAGGAGGAAGAGAGAGAGTAATTGAGGAAAGGAAAGACGGGGAGGAGACGAGAGAGGGGGAGAATGAGGTGAGCAGCAAAAGAGTGAGGAGGGAAAGGAGGAAAAGAGGGTGAGAGTGAGAGAGAGTAAAGGAGAGAGTGTGTAAAGGAGAGAGTGTGTAAAGGAGAGAGTGTGTAAAGGAGAGTGTGTAAAGGAGAGAGTGTGTAAAGGAGAGAGTGTGTAAAGGAGAGTGTGTAAAGGAGAGAGTGTGTAAAGGAGAGAGTGTGTAAAGGAGAGAGTGTGTAAAGGAGAGTGTGTAAAGGAGAGAGTGTGTAAAGGAGAGTGTGTAAAGGAGAGAGTGAGCGAGGGACGGAGCGAAGTTGAGAGTGAGCGAGGGACGGAGGGAGGTTGAGAGTGAGCGAGGGACGGAGGGAGGTTGAGAGTGAGCGAGGGACGGAGGGGTGAGGGACGGAGGGGTGAGGGACAGAGGGAGGGACGGAGGGGTGAGGGACGGAGGGGTGAGGGACGGAGGGGTGAGGGATGGAGGGAGTGAAGGATGGAGGGAGGGAGTGAGGGAGGGAGGGAGTGAGGGATGGAGGGGTGAGGGACAGAGGGGTGAGGGACGGAGGGGTGAGGGACGGAGGGGTGAGGGACGGAGGGAGGGAGTGAGGGAAGGAGGGGTGAGGGACAGAGTGATGGAGTGAGTGAGGAACGGGGAGTGAGGGAGGGAGGGGTGAGGAACGGAGGAGTGAGGGACAGAGGGAGTGAGTGAGGGACTGAGGGAGTGAGTGAGGGACGGAGGGCTGAGGGATGGAGGGGTGAGTGAGGGACGGAGGGGTGAGGGAGGGAGTGTGGGACTGGGGATTGAGGGTTGGAGGAGTGAGGGACGGAGGGGTGAGGGTTGGGGAGTGAGTGGGGGTGAGGGACGGAGGAGTGAGGGATGGAGGGGTGAGGGACGGAGTGAGTGAATGAGGGACGGAGTGAGTGAATGAGGGACGGAGTGAGGGACGGAGGAGTGAGGGACAGAGGGAGGGAGGGAGGGAGGGGTGAGGGATGGAGGAGTGAGTGAATGAGGGACGGAGTGAGGGACGGAGGGGTGAGGGACAGAGGGGTGAGGGATGGAGGGAGGGAGTGAGGGACGGAGGGAGGTTGGGGTGAGGGACGGAGGGAGGTTGGGGTGAGGGACGGAGGGAGGTTGGGGTGAGGGACAGAGGGAGGGAGTGAGGGACGGAGGGGTGAGGGACGGAGGGAGTGAGGGACAGAGGGAGGGAGTGAGGGACGGAGGGAGGATGGGGTGAGGGACAGAGGGAGGGAGTGAGGGACGGAGGGGTGAGGGACGGAGGGAGTGAGGGACAGAGGGAGGGAGTGAGGGACAGAGGGAGGGAGTGAGGGACGGAGGGAGGATGGGGTGAGGGACAGAGGGAGGGAGTGAGGGACGGAGGGAGGATGGGGTGAGGGACGGAGGGAGGATGGGGTGAGGGACGGAGGGAGGATGGGGTGAGGGACGGAGGGAGGTTGGGGTGAGGGACAGAGGGAGGTTGGGGTGAGGGACGGAGGGAGGGAGTGAGGGACGGAGGGGTGAGGGACGGAGGGAGTGAGGGACAGAGGGAGGGAGTGAGGGACGGAGGGAGGTTGGGGTGAGGGACAGAGGGAGGGAGTGAGGGACGGAGGGAGGATGGGGTGAGGGACGGAGGGAGGTTGGGGTGAGGGACGGAGGGAGGTTGGGGTGAGGGACAGAGGGAGGGAGTGAGGGACGGAGGGAGGTTGGGGTGAGGGACGGAGGGAGGATGGGGTGAGGGACGGAGGGAGGTTGGGGTGAGGGACGGAGGGAGGTTGGGGTGAGGGACAGAGGGAGGGAGTGAGGGACGGAGGGAGGTTGGGGTGAGGGACGGAGGGAGGATGGGGTGAGGGACAGAGGGAGGGAGTGAGGGACGGAGGGAGGTTGGGGTGAGGGACAGAGGGAGGGAGTGAGGGACGGAGGGAGGTTGGGGTGAGGGACGGAGGGAGGATGGGGTGAGGGACGGAGGGAGGTTGGGGTGAGGGACGGAGGGAGGATGGGGTGAGGGACGGAGGGAGGTTGGGGTGAGGGACAGAGGGAGGTTGGGGTGAGGGACGGAGGGAGGGAGTGAGGGACGGAGGGGTGAGGGACGGAGGGAGTGAGGGACAGAGGGAGGGAGTGAGGGACGGAGGGAGGTTGGGGTGAGGGACAGAGGGAGGGAGTGAGGGACGGAGGGAGGATGGGGTGAGGGACGGAGGGAGGTTGGGGTGAGGGACGGAGGGAGGTTGGGGTGAGGGACAGAGGGAGGGAGTGAGGGACGGAGGGAGGTTGGGGTGAGGGAACGGAGGGAGGATGGGGTGAGGGACAGAGGGAGGTTGGGGTGAGGGACGGAGGGAGGTTGGGGTGAGGGACAGAGGGAGGGAGTGAGGGACGGAGGGAGGATGGGGTGAGGGACGGAGGGAGGTTGGGGTGAGGGACGGAGGGAGGTTGGGGTGAGGGACAGAGGGAGGGAGTGAGGGACGGAGGGAGGTTGGGGTGAGGGACGGAGGGAGGTTGGGGTGAGGGACGGAGGGAGGTTGGGGTGAGGGACAGAGGGAGGGAGTGAGGGACGGAGGGAGGTTGGGGTGAGGGACGGAGGGAGGTTGGGGTGAGGGACAGAGGGAGGGAGTGAGGGACGGAGGGAGGTTGGGGTGAGGGACGGAGGGAGGTTGGGGTGAGGCCGCCATTTGCTGCCGGGTGACGGGTGACGGGCGGGAGGAAGAGGCCGCGCGGCCGAGCCCGAGCCCGAGCCCGAGGCGGAGGCTGAACCGCGGGAGCGGGAGGAGCCGGAACCGGAACCGGAACCGGAGCCGGAGCGGGGGGGGGGGGGGGGGGGGGGGGGAGCCGGAACCGGAACCGGAACCGGAACCGGAGCCGGAGCGGGGGGGGGGGAGGAGGGAGGAGGAGCCGGAACCGCCGCCGGGCCCGGAACCGGAGCCTCCCTCTCCCTCTCCCTCTCCCTGTCCCTGTGTCCCTCTCCCCGAGTGTGAGGCGGAGCTGCAGCCGCTGCTCCCGGTGGAGCCGCCATGAACCTGTTCCGCTTGTCCGGGGATCTCTCCCATTTACTGGCGGTGCTGCTGCTGCTCAGCAAAATCTGGCGGAGCCGCTCGTGCGCAGGTTCGGACCGGGGACCGCGCGGGGGAGCGCGGGGCCGCGCGGGGGAGCGCGGGGGAGCGCGGGGCCAACGTTCCAAAGCCGGAGCGCGCCACCCCTTCAAAACCCAACGGCTTCTTTTAGAATGTTGCCCGGGAGCTGGAGCTCGCGGCGGTTATGGCGGTTGGGGGAGCTGGAGGGTGGGGGGTGGGAACTGGGGTGGGCTGGGGGGGGATGGGGGAGATGGGGGGTGGGGGGTGGGAACTGGGGTGGGGGGGGAATGGGGGAGATGGGGGTTGGGGGGTGGGAACTGGGGTGGGGGGGGTGATGGGGGGAGATGGGGGTTGGGGGTGGGGGGTGGGAACTGGGGTGGGGGGGGGGATGGGGGGAGATGGGGGTTGGGGGGTGGGAACTGGGGTGGGGGGGGGGGATGGGGGAGATGGGGGTTGGGGGTTGGGGGGTGGGAACTGGGGTGGGGGGGGGATGGGGGGAGATGGGGGTTGGGGGTGGGAACTGGGGTGGGGGGGGGGATGGGGGGAGATGGGGGTTGGGGGGTGGGAACTGGGGTGGGGGGGGGATGGGGGAGATGGGGGTGGGGGGTGGGAACTGGGGTGGGGGGGATGGGGGAGATGGGGGTGGGGGTGGGGGGTGGGAACTGGGGTGGGGGGGGGATGGGGGGAGATGGGGGTTGGGGGGTGGGAACTGGGGTGGGGGGGGAATGGGGGAGATGGGGGATGGGGGGTGGGAACTGGGGTGGGGGGGGGATGGGGGAGATGGGGGTTGGGGGGTGGGAAACTGGGGTGGGGGGGGGGATGGGGGAGATGGGGGTTGGGGGGTGGGAACTGGGGTGGGGGGGGATGGGGGTGATGGGGGTTGGGGGGTGGGGGGTGGGAACTGGGGTGGGGGGGGTTGGGGGGTGGGGGGTGGGCTGGGGGGGGAAGGGGGAGATGGGGGTTGGGGGGTGGGAGGTGGGAACTGGGGTGGGCTGGGGGGGGGATGGGGAGATGGGGGTTGGGGGGTGGGAACTGGGGTGGGGGGGGGATGGGGGAGATGGGGGTTGGGAGGTGGGAACTGGGGTGGGGGGGATGGGTGAGATGGGGGATGGGGGGTGGGAACTGGGGTGGGGGGGGATGGGGGTTGGGAGGTGGGAACTGGGGTGGGGGGGATGGGTGAGATGGGGGATGGGGGGTGGGAACTGGGGTGGGGGGGATGGGGGTTGGGGGGTGGGAACTGGGGTGGGGGGGGATGGGGGAGATGGGGGTTGGGGGGTGGGAACTGGGGTGGGGGGGGATGGGGGAGATGGGGGTTGGGAACTGGGGTGGGGGGGGATGGGGGTTGGGAGTTGGGAACTGGGGTGGGGGGAGATGGGGGGTGGGGGGTGGGAACTGGGGTGGGGGGGGATGGGGGGTGGGGGGTGGGAACTGGGGTGGGGGGGGATGGGGGAGATGAGGGTTGGGGGGTGGGAACTGGGGTGGGGGGGTTGGGGGTGGGGTTGGGAACTGGGGTGGGGGGGGATGGGGGTGATGGGGGTTGGGGGTGGGGGGTGGGAACTGGGGTGGGGGGGGGAATGGGGGAGATGGGGGTTGGGGGTGGGGGGGTGGGAACTGGGGTGGGGGGGTTGGGGGTGGGGTTGGGAACTGGGGTGGGGGGGGATGGGGGTGATGGGGGTTGGGGGTGGGGGGTGGGAACTGGGGTGGGGGGGGGGGGAATGGGGGAGATGGGGGTTGGGGGGTGGGAACTGGGGTGGGGGGGGATGGGGGTGATGGGGGTTGGGGGTGGGGGGTGGGAACTGGGGTGGGCTGGGGGGGGAATGGGGGAGATGGGGGTTGGGGGGGTGGGAACTGGGGTGGGGGGGGGGGATGGGGGAGATGGGTGTTGGGAGGTGGGAACTGGGGTGGGGGAGATGGGGGAGATGAGGGTTGGGAGGTGGGAACTGGGGTGGGGGAGATGGGGGGTTGGGGGGTGGGGGGATGGGGGAGGTGGGGGGTGGGAACTGGGGTGGGGGGGATGGGGGAGATGGGGGTTGGGAGGTGGGAACTGGGGTGGGGGGGGGTTGGGGGAGATGGGGGTTGGGGGGTGGGAACTGGGGTGGGGGGGATGGGGGTGGGAGGTGGGAACTGGGGTGGGGGGGGATGGGGAAGATGGGGGTTGGGGGTTGGGGGGTGGGAACTGGGGTGGGGGGGATGGGGGAGATGGGGGTTGGGGGGTGGGGGGTGGGAACTGGGTGGGGGGAGATGGGGATTGGGGGGGTAGTTGGGGGGAGGGGGGAGATGGGGGTTGGGGGGGATGGGGGAGATGGGGAGGGGAGGTGGGGTTGGGTGGGGGAGGGGAGGTGGGGTTGGGTGGGGGAGGGGAGATGGGCGTTGGGATGGGGGTTGGGGGAGGTGGGAGTTGGGGGGAGGGGGGAGTTGGGGGGGGATGGGGGAGATGGGGAGGGGAGGTGGGGTTGGGTGGGGGAGGGGAGATGGGGGTTGGGTGGGGGGGATGGGGGAGATGGGGGTTGGGTGGGGGGGATGGGGGAGATGGGGGTTGGTGGGATGGGCGATGGGGGTTATGGGGGTTGGTGGGATGGGTGATGGGGGTTATGGGGGATGGGGGTTGGTGGGGGGGAGTGGTGGGGGTTGGGGAGGTGGGAAACGCTGCTTCAGACACTCCTTTACCCATCCCCATCCCCTCAGGGTGTTGATGGGGGAGGGGGGGAAACGCTGCTTCAGAGACTCCTTTACCCATCCCCATCCCCTCAGGGTGTTGATGGGGGAGGGGGAGGGGGGGGAAATGCTGCTTCAGAGACTCCTTTACCCATCCCCATCCCCTCAGGGTGTTGATGGGGGAGGGGGAGGGGGGGAAACGCTGCTTCAGAGACTCCTTTACCCATCCCCATCCCCTCAGGGTGTTGATGGGGGAGGGGGAGGGGGGGGAAACGCTGCTTCAGAGACCCCTTTACCCATCCCCATCCCCTCAGAGTGTTGATGGGGGAGGGGGGGAAACGCTGCTTCAGAGACTCCTTTACCCATCCCCATCCCCTCAGGGTGTTGATGGGGGAGGGGGAGGGGGGGAAACGCTGCTTCAGAGACTCCTTTACCCATCCCCATCCCCTCAGGGTGGTGGGGGTGGAACCTGGCTGCGGGGGTTTTGCAGCGGGCTGGCGTTGCCCTCCCTGTTCGTCCAGGGCATGTTGACCAGGCCGATCGGCCCCTCGATCCTGTCCCATGGGGGAAGGACGAGGATATCAGGCCCCCTCCTCCCTCTCCAAGCCACCGAATGCTCCCCCATTTCAGCGAGATTGTGGCTGGCCTGCCACTGGATTCCATGTCTTCCCCCCCCCCCCCCCCCCCCCCCCCCCCCCCCCCCCCCAACTAATCCCTTAAAAGCTGAGCAAAAATCCATCAACCGGGGCTTTCAAATTGAGCCTTGATCAGGGCCAGGCTTTGGGGAGGGAGGTTCTAAGCGGCGACCACCCCTAGTGTGTAGAAGAGGGAGGAAATCAGCCAGGGTTCCTGCTCCTGATCGCTGTCCTGTGATCCCTGGGTTAGAGAGAGAGGGAATCAGCCAGGGTTCCTGCTCCTGATCTCTGCCCAGTGAACCCTGGGTTAGAGAGAGAGAGAGGAAATCAGCCAGGGTTCCTGCTGCTGATCCCTGGGTTAGAGAGAGAGAGGGGAAATCAGCCAGGGTTCCTGCACCTGATCACCGTCCAGTGATCCCTGGGTTAGAGAGAGAGAGGAAATCAGCCAGGGTTCCTGCTCCTGATCACTGTCCAGTGATCCCTGGGTTAGAGAGAGAGAGGAAATCAGCCAGGGTTCCTGCTCCTGATGACTATCCAGTGATCCCTGGGTTAGAGAGAGAGAGGGGAAATCAGCCAGGGTTCCTGCTCCTGATCTCTGTCCTGTGATCCCTGGGTTAGAGAGAGAGGGGGGAAATGAGCCAAGGTCCCTGCTCCCGATCGCTGCGGTGAGTGCTGTAGGAGCGCGTGTCCGTCTGCTGATTTGCCATCACAGGGTACGGGGACAATTTGGGTTTGAAGACCCCTCTCTCACACTCTCTGTCTCTCTCTCTCTCTCTCTCTCAGGTATTTCTGGCAAGAGCCAGTTGCTGTTTGCCATCGTCTTCACCACTCGCTATCTCGACCTCTTCACCAACTTCATCTCGCTGTATAACACGTGCATGAAGGTAACAGGACTCCGCCACCCCCCCGCCCGATGTTCACCATCGCTGTTTTAGCACTCCCGTCACTGCCTCGCGTTTAGAAGAATGGGGGGGGTGTGGTGATCCCGTTGAAATCGGCGAGGTGTGGATGGGGGGAGGGCGCGGATTTGACAGGGTTGACGCTGAGAGGCCGTTTCTCTCCCCTCCCCCCAACCGCCCCGCAGGCCGGAGAACCCGAACAAAAAGAAAAACACCTCCGGCTACTTGGGAAGTGAATCGAGGATGGTAAATTGTCAGAAAAAAGGCTCCGTTAAAATTCATTAAAACTTTTTGATGAGTTAACGGAGAGGGTTTGGGTGAAGGGAAATGCAGCAGATAGTGTCCGTACCGATTGCAGAAAGCATTGGGCAGAAGTGCCACACGAAAGGCTTCTGAACAAAGTTGCCTCCGCCGGACTGGGAGGGCCTGGGATGAAAGACTGGCTCAAGGGCGGGAAACTGCGAGTCACGGTATTTTTTTAAAGCGAAACCTCGCGAACGCTGGAGCGTTGAAGTATTGGCAGAGAGCGCGGGAAAAGGTCAGTCCCGTCAGGCGGTGTGTGTGTGTGTGTGTGTGTGTGTGTGTGTGGGGAGAGGCAGATGACACAAAGCTGGGTGGGAGGGTGAGCTGTGAGGGGGATGCAGAGATGCTTCAGTGTGATTTGGACAAGCTGAGTGAGTGGGCAAATGCATGGCAGATGCAGTATAATGTGGATAAATGTGAGGTTATCCACTTTGGTAGCAAAAACAGGAAGGCCGATTATTATCTGAATGGTTATAAATTGAGAGAGGGGAATGTGCACCGAGACCTGGGTGTCCTTGTACACCAGTCGCTGAAGGTAAACATGCAGGTACAGCAGGCGGTAAAGAAGGTAAATGGTATGTTGGCCTTCATAGTCAGAGGATTCGAGTACAGGAACAGGGATGTCTTGCTGCAATTGTACAGGGCCTTGGTGAGACCTCACCTGGAATATTGTGTGCAGTTTTGGCCTCCTTATCTGAGGAAGGATGTTCTGGCTATAGAGGGAGAGCAGCGAAGGTTTACCAGACTGATTCCTGGGTTGGTGGGACTGACATATGAGGAGAGATTGAGTCGGTTAGGATTATATTCACTGGAGATCAGAAGAATGAGGGGGGATCTCATAGAAACCTATAAAATTCTAACAGGACGAGACAGGGTAGATGCAGGAAGGATGTTCCCGATGGTGGGGGGAGTCCAGAACCAGGGGTCACAGTCTGAGGATATGGGGTAGACCATTTAGGACTGAGATGAGGGGAAATGTCTCCACCCAGAGAGTGGTGAGTCTGTGGAATTCACTACCACAGAAAGTAGTTGTGGCCAAAACATTGTATGTTTTGAAGAAGGAGTCAGATACAGCTCTTGGGGTGAAAGGGATCTAAGGATATGGGGAGAAAGCGGGAGCAGGATATTGAGTTGGATGATCAGCCATGATCATAATGAATGGGGGAGCAGGCTCGAAGGGCTGAATGGCCTCCTCCTGCTCCTGGCTTCTATGTACAGAGGTCGGGTGTTGAGCCCAATACGAGGGTCACCTGCAGAAGGGAAGAGAGAGCGGTGACGAATGATTGTTTCTCTTTGACTGGAGGGTGGCAGCTTCTGGGGTTTCCCCGTGGGTCTGTGCCCGGACCACCACCTTCCTCAGCTTCTGCTTCTCGCTAAGTGACTGGGATGCTCGGAAACGGAATAAAATCCCGCGGTTTGCGGGAGATGTGGATCCGGGAGGAGCGGCAGGGCTAGGAGACGGTGGTACCGCTCTCCAGCAGCAGCAGCAGCTGGTGGTGGTGGGCAGGGAGAGGGTGGTACCGCTCTCCAGCAGCAGCAGCAGCTGGTGGTGGTGGGCAGGGAGAGGGTGGTACCGCTCTCCAGCAGCAGCAGCTGGTGGTGGTGGGCAGGGAGAGGGTGGTACCGCTCTCCAGCAGCAGCTGGTGGTGGTGGTGGTGGGCAGGGAGAGGGTGGTACCGCTCTCCAGCAGCAGCTGGTGGTGGTGGTGGTGGGCAGGGAGAGGGTGGTACCGCTCTCCAGCAGCAGCAGCTGGTGGTGGTGGTGGTGGGCAGGGAGAGGGTGGTACCGCTCTCCAGCAGCAGCAGCAGCTGGTGGTGGTGGTGGGCAGGGAGAGGGTGGTACCGCTCTCCAGCAGCAGCAGCAGCTGGTGGTGGTGGTGGGCAGGGAGAGGGTGGTACCGCTCTCCAGCAGCAGCAGCAGCTGGTGGTGGTGGTGGGCAGGGTTGGGAGAGGGTGGTACCGCTCTCCAGCAGCAGCAGCAGCTGGTGGTGGTGGGCAGGGAGAGGGTGGTACCGCTCTCCAGCAGCAGCAGCTGGTGGTGGTGGTGGGCAGGGAGAGGGTGGTACCGCTCTCCAGCAGCAGCAGCAGCTGGTGGTGGTGGTGGGCAGGGAGAGGGTGGTACCGCTCTCCAGCAGCAGCAGCTGGTGGTGGTGGTGGTGGGCAGGGAGAGGGTGTGGTACCGCTCTCCAGCAGCAGCAGCTGGTGGTGGTGGTGGGCAGGGCAGGGAGAGGGTGGTACCGCTCTCCAGCAGCAGCAGCTGGTGGTGGTGGGCAGGGAGAGGGTGGTACCGCTCTCCAGCAGCAGCAGCTGGTGGTGGTGGTGGTGGGCAGGGAGAGGGTGGTACCGCTCTCCAGCAGCAGCAGCTGGTGGTGGTGGTGGGCAGGGAGAGGGTGGTACCGCTCTCCAGCAGCAGCAGCAGCTGGTGGTGGTGGTGGTGGGCAGGGAGAGGGTGGTACCGCTCTCCAGCAGCAGCAGCTGGTGGTGGTGGTGGTGGGCAGGGAGAGGGTGGTACCGCTCTCCAGCAGCAGCAGCTGGTGGTGGTGGTGGGCAGGGAGAGGGTGGTACCGCTCTCCAGCAGCAGCAGCAGCTGGTGGTGGTGGTGGGCAGGGAGAGGGTGGTACCGCTCTCCAGCAGCAGCTGGTGGTGGTGGTGGTGGGCAGGGAGAGGGTGGTACCGCTCTCCAGCAGCAGCAGCTGGTGGTGGTGGGCAGGGTTGGGAGAGGGTGGTACCGCTCTCCAGCAGCAGCAGCTGGTGGTGGTGGTGGGCAGGGAGAGGGTGGTACCGCTCTCCAGCAGCAGCAGCAGCTGGTGGTGGTGGGCAGGGAGAGGGTGGTACCGCTCTCCAGCAGCAGCAGCAGCTGGTGGTGGTGGGCAGGGAGAGGGTGGTACCGCTCTCCAGCAGCAGCAGCTGGTGGTGGTGGTGGGCAGGGAGAGGGTGGTACCGCTCTCCAGCAGCAGCAGCAGCTGGTGGTGGTGGGCAGGGTTGGGAGAGGGTGGTACCGCTCTCCAGCAGCAGCTGGTGGTGGTGGTGGTGGCAGGGAGAGGGTGGTACCGCTCTCCAGCAGCAGCAGCAGCTGGTGGTGGTGGTGGGCAGGGAGAGGGTGGTACCGCTCTCCAGCAGCAGCAGCTGGTGGTGGTGGGCAGGGAGAGGGTGGTACCGCTCTCCAGCAGCAGCAGCTGGTGGTGGTGGGCAGGGTTGGGAGAGGGTGGTACCGCTCTCCAGCAGCAGCAGCAGCTGGTGGTGGTGGTGGGCAGGGAGAGGGTGGTACCGCTCTCCAGCAGCAGCAGCTGGTGGTGGTGGTGGGCAGGGAGAGGGTGGTACCGCTCTCCAGCAGCAGCAGCTGGTGGTGGTGGTGGGGC